>NW_026647399.1:0-79936 GCF_950295315.1 Erinaceus europaeus | reverse complement strand
CCCTTTTGTTACTTTTTAAAAAATTTTTTAATATTTATTTGTTTATTTATTTTCCCTTTTGTTGCCCTTGTTGTTGTTTTTTTATTGTTGTAGTTATTGTTGTTATTGATGTCGTTGTTGTTGGATAGGACAGAGAGAAATGGAGAGAGGAGGGGAAGACAGAGAGGGGGAGAGAAAGATAGACACCTGCAGACCTGCTTCACCGCCTGTGAAGCGACTCCCCTGCAGGGTGGGGAGCCGGGGACTCGAACTGGGATCCTTGTGCTGGTCCTTGGGCTTTGCGCCAGATGCGCTTAACCCCCTGTGCCACCGCCCGACTCTCCCCTTTTGTTACTTTTATGGGTAATTAGATGAATTAATACATAGCCAATATATTCCAAATTTGTAGTTCATTTTGGTTTATTTTAGAGTGACCAGATAAAATAGGGGATAATTTAAAATTTATATTATAAATAAATAAGTAGTGTTATACTACAGCTATGCCTCTATGAAGTATGTACTTTTATTTGCAAACCTACCGATAATTCTGTTTAGTGCTATATGTATCAACTAAATTCTTTGTGCCTTTCTGATTCGGATGTCAGGGCTTTTACTTTGGATAGATTGAGAATGTAATTAATAGTTTGAAAAGCTAATACTATGAAAAATGGCAGCAAAAATCAGAATTGAGTTTCAAAATAATATTTGAAAAAAAAGTCAGTGTAATAATTTTGCGTTCAAATTGGCACAAATGTCAGAGCAAAAGAATATTACAAAACACATGTATAGTTTTCTGGGAGCCAAGATGGTGGCTTGGGGAGCAGGGGGCTCGAACCAGGATCCTTAGGCTGGTCCTTGCGCATCATGCCACCTGCAATTAACCCACTGCGCTAATGCCAGCCCCCCCCCCCCATCTTGCCAATTGTTGGTTATTCTCTCGGCATTTCTTCTACTCCCTGATTTTCTCTGAAATCTTTCTCACTCTAAATGTCGGCCTTGGAAGATTGATTTTAAGCCTTTATTCTATGTAGAGACCACAGCACTGCTTTACTGCCTGTAGAGCTTCCCCATGGTACTGTCTGTGGTGCCAGGGCTCAAACACAGGTCCTCACTACAGTAAACCTTGTGTTGTATCAACTTAGCTGTCTCCTGTCTCTATTTCAGGTGAGTCCAGGCAGCCTCCAAACATGCCTCTTTGTTAGACCTTTGGACCTAAATAAACAAGTTCAAGGTCAGCAGTCAGAAAAAGCCTGCTACCCCTCTCTCTCTACTCTGCTATAGGCCTTAAGCCCATTGGATGGCAAGGTGACCATCAGGACTGTGGGTATTTTATTCTTCTGTATTTTCATTGAGTGGATACTTTGTTATCACTGGTTCAAGACTCCTCAAGGGCTGGGTGCAAGGAAGGGGGGTCTCCACTTCAGGGACTTCTCTGATGTCAGCTCCCCCAGGCTGCTAAGTTCCATGATCTTGCTTCTAGAAATGTCAGTCCTGGGTCCAGTGAAATCAACTTAAATTAGTATCTGTGCCTCCAAGCCCCTCCATGGGGGGAAGAATCACAAAATCAGGTGTGGCCGGTCTAGGTAAATGCTGTCAGGTGTAACTAAGTCACATGGTCCTTAAACTGAGAGTCACTTGAGTGGCTCACACTAAAATAGCAGCTGCTAGTTGCTTCTACTTTAAGAGTGTTTGCAATATTCCAAGAAATCCTTGGTCTTTTGTAAGGCTGGGTTGGAAATTTGTTGGTTATAGAAAAATATATTTAAGAGCTCAAAGAATCTCCTAAGCCATAGCTTTTCAGAGAGATGAAAGATTTTTTTTCAGTTCTTTCATTTTCTATCTTTTCCTTTTTAATTTGGAATTTGATAATTAGTGGGAAAAATAAAACAAAATGGGATCCTAGCATTCCCAGGGAAATCCTATAAGGGCTTCTCTATAAAGACTTATTCTCAGGCTAGCATAACAGAAATAGCCCCCATGTTCTGCCCACAATAAAGTCACCGACCAGCAGTTGAACTGCTAACTTTCATTCCCTTTATGGCTTCCAGAGTTGCTGCTGCTCCCCATCTTTGCTCTCTTTTCAGGGAAACACTGCATTTTATTGAGATTACAAAGACATTAGCACATTAAAACAAACAAACCCTTCCCTAAGAACTCCCCCCCACCCCACCCTGCCCATTACTCCAGCATGTATACTGGCCCCAGGTGCTAAGAAGGTGATTTGAGAGAGAGGATACGTGGGGTGGGGGGGGGGGCAGCACAGCAGAATGCCTCACCTTGTGCTCCACAGGTGTCCCATGGACATAATGGTGAGCTCCTAGGCCTTGCAAGGTGCCCATGCCACCTCTCGTCATGTTCACCCAGGAACTCTCTTCAATGGTGGGGACCAGGTTCCCGGCTACCAAGGTGAGACCCGCAGTATTGATCGTTAGTGTTCGTTCAATGGATCTGAAATAGTTCAGAATCCCTAAGCAGATGCGCTGAAATACAGACAGAAATGGGGTCAGGGCCATTCCCTCTGTTAGCTCCCCACGAACCCACCCATAGTGGAACTCAATGGGGCCCTTGAGGTTGGTGGGTCAACCCTACTGCTGAGAAAAAAACATACCCCCTGGAACAACCTGCCAACGCCCATGTTCATCAGAGAAGCAGTAACAGAAGCCAGACCTTCCACCTTTTACACCTCATAAAGAATTCTGGTCCATACTCCCAAAGGGATAAAGAATAAGGAAGTTACCAATGGAGGGGACGGGACACAGAACTCTGGTTGCGGAAATTTTATGGAATTGTACCCCTGTTATCTTACAATCTTGCTAATCATTATTAAATCACTGGACAGACAACCCCACCAATGTGTCCTGGAGCTCTGCTTCCCCAGAGCCCTGCCCCACTAGGAAAAGACTGGGAGTATGGATTGACCTGTCAACACCCATGTTCAGCGGGGAAGCAATTACAGAAGCCAGACCTTCCACCTTCTGCATCCCACAATGACCTTGGGTCCATACTCCCAGAGGGTTAAAGAATAGGAAAGCTATCAGGGGAGGGGATGGGATACAGAGTTCTGGTGGTGGGAATTGTGTGGAGTTGTACCCCTCTTATCCTATGGTTTTGTCAGTATGTCCTTTTTATAAATAAAGGAAAAAAGAAAAAGAAATCACTTATTTTAAAAAAGTGAAGAAAAAGAAAAGAAAGAAAAAAAAATATGCTCTCCAGAAAGGTGCTGAATTCACCAGACCATTAGGGCAAAGAGCAAAACATGAAGACATTGCTATAGGAATAGAAGGAAAACCCTTTCAAGATAGTCAGTGTTCAGACACCCGAGACCCACATGCTAACCATCCACGTACTTGCAGCTCCCTGATTCGAAGGTGACGCAGATACAGAAAGGACAAGTAAGTCCCTTTCATGAGGACTGGATCCCTGTCACTGGGCTCAGTCCCATCATCCAAGCCCAGCAGTTGTGAGGTCCTTGAATAGCTGTACCTTTAGCAGACAGAAAAAAAAAAAAATGAATGGCTTTCACCTCAAAATGACTCAGACAATTCATACACATTAAATTATAGTCATTTTACTTAGCTTAAGGTTACACACATTAATTTACAGTCATTTTACTTAGCTTAAGGTCACATACATTAAATTGCAATCATTTTACTTAGCTTAAGGGATTTTTGTAATAGCTACTCTTTTTTATTAATGCTTTGGAAGGAAAAGGATTACTCTATATGTAGAAAGAAATTGGGGGGGGCGGGTAGTGGCTCACTTGGTTGAGCGTACATGTTACAATGACCAAGGACCCAAGTTCAAGCCTCCAGTCCCCACCTGCAGGGGGAAAGCTTCACAAGTGGTGAAGCAGGGCTGCAGGCGTCTCTCTGCCTCTCTCCTTCTCTCTCCCTTTCCTCTCAATTTCTAGCTGTCTCTTTCCAATAAAAAAATAAGATAATTTAAAATAATTAAAAAAAATAAATTGAACAAGATCACTCTTGTTAAAAAGCCAGTTCTGGGCTGAAACATTAATTTAGCTCTCTGACCTGCTTTACAAAAATCTTGCTTTCATTTCCCTTTCAAAAAAAATTTTTTTGAGTGACTGTGTAACGTCCGTGTTAATCCGTCATTCAATCGGCCCTATAATGTTTAATCCATTTCCTTGATTTATGAGTAAAGGGATTTACTTTTACCTTGTCTCTTTTTTCATTCTGACAGGCCCATCAGCATGGGGACTGAGACTTAACTGTGCTGGGTCATTTTCGTTTTGTTCCACTGGATGCCCATCCTCCTTCATATTCACATTCTGCCAGGGAAAAAGCAGCATTCGTTGAATGACAGAAACATTGCTAAGGTTATTGCCAAAATAATCGCAGCTGTATCATCGCAAAATCTAGATGAACAGTATTACACGATCTTGTTGTTTATTGCTGCCTGTGTTATCACTGGGGCTTGGTGCCTGCACTATGAGTCCAACACTCCCAGCAGCCTTTTTTTTTTTTTTTTTGACAGGACAGAGAAAAATTGAGAGGGGGGCATATAGAAAGGGAGAGAAAGACACCTGCAGACCTGCTTCATAGCACGTGAAGCAGTCTCCCTCCGCCCCCACCCCTGCAGATGGGGAGTAGGGGCTAGAACCTTGGTCTTTCCACATGGTAGGATGTGTGTTTAACTGATTGTGCCACTACCTGGCCCCTAGCATCATGATTAACTTCCACTTGATATGTATGAAAATGTAAAATATCTAAAATAAATCAGAGCTTACTGGTTTTACTGAAACATTAATATATTTGATGCCAGTATTCAAAGGTTTTTTAGGTTATCAACCACACACACCCCTCACCTTTTACAGGATTCATTTTCCAAAATGTTTGTATGCATATATAATTTTTTTCAAGAATCTTTATGCATGGCCCAAGAGGTGCCTCAGTATATTAAGTGCTGGACATTTAGCCCAGGAAGTGGTGTGGGGGGTGAAATGTTGGACCCTCAAACATGGAGTCCTAAGTGCAATCCATGACGTCAAATATGCCAGAGTGATGTCTGATTCTCTCATTCCTTCTCCTCTCCACCCCCACAAATAAATAAGTAAATGAGTAAATTAACTTATCAACCATCTCTTTAGAAAAAAAGTGGTGGGCTCTCGAGCATGAGGTCTAGACTTCAATCCCCAACACCAAACATATCAGAGTGAGGCTCTGGTTCTTGGGCTGTTTACATCCTAATGACTTATTCTGAGAGTTCCAACAGGTCTTTATAACAAACACTGTTGGTTGTTCCCCAATATGCAGTTTCCTTCTCCCACAATAGGAGAATATTGATCCTGGCACCTAACTACCCAGATAAAGACAACACTTCTGAGCTGCTCTTGCCATTAGGCATAGCTATGTGTTGTTAAGTACTGGTCAATGAAATAAAAAGAAAAGTAGAGCTTTCTGGGAATTTCTCTGGAGTTAGAAGCTTCCCCATCTCCATTCTCCACAATGCAGGTTAGTAATATGGAGGTGATGGTTGGAATTAAGCTCAAAGAGGGAACTGATATCAATTATGGAAGTTACATTTGTTGAGTGCAAGACAGATGGAATTTGTGTCCTTGAGGGCTCCATGGAGCAGAGGTCACACACTGGCTTTGTACCTCCTACCCCTGGATGCACATAGGAAGGAGAAAGGAAATATTTCCTCTCTGTGATAGTCTCTCCTCTCCTCTCCTCTCCTCTCCTCTCCTCTCCTCTCCTCTCCTCTCCTCTCCTCTCCTTCTCTCTCTCTCTCTCTCTCTCCCCTCTCCCTCTCTCTCTCTGACACTAAAATTATCACTGGGACTCAGTGCCTGCAGACTTCACCACTCCAGGCAGTCATTTCATTTTTTTTTAGCTAGAGAGTGAAAGACAGAGAGAAGGAGAGAGAGAGAGAGAAGTAGAGAGAGAGAGAGAGAGAGAGAGGGGAGAGAGAGAGAGAGAAAGAACAGCACCATGCATGGGCTCCCGTATGGTTGCCCAGACCCTCCCCTCCCTTAACTAAACAGCCAAATCCAAATCTTAACTAACACAATCCCCAAGACTGTAAAAAGGTAGACCAGTGTCTGTGACAGGCAGTGCAGGAGGAAAGTCTGAATGGGGTTAATAGGGACAGAAGGTAACAGAGAAAGTTGTCCAACAAGGTATCATTAGCTGGTTTCCTGTTCTGCTCATGGATAGAGTTAGCTTCTGTTTATTCTGGGAGGTGTACAAATTAGATTTCTGTGTAAACATCCCACATCCTTGGGTCTAGAAAAGAATCTCTAGCAGTCATCCAGTATAAAAATATAATCAGTTTTCCTTTCAAATCTGTAAAAAAAAAAAAAAAAAAAGCATATTCCTCATGTGGGGAACTGAGTGTTGGCAGCATCTATCTGATTCAAAAATCAAGGTGAGGAGGGAAACATGGAGCCTCTGGCTCTCTGGCCTCTGGGGGTTCCCTGGCTGCTGTTCTGCACCCCAGAGGGCAGTCTGGGAGTCACACAGCCTTTCTCTGATGAAATCTTGACTTTTTTTTCCAGCTGCTTCTAAAATTACACATAGTATCTATAACAGGGCAGGAAAATGATGTCACGCTACAGGGAAAGATCCTTTGAAGGGGAGTGACAAACCACAAAAGGACCATGGGGCCCATAGATGGCCAGGAAGAAGGAAAGGGGAATGTCCGGCTGAGGTGAATAAATGGAGAGATCCAGTCTCCTCCAGGGAGTGGGCAACCACAGCCTACAAAACGGACTATTGAGACAATGTCAAAAGCAGGGGCCAGAAGGCACCGCACTCAGTCAGGAGAACCTGTTACCATGTGCAAGCACTAGGGCTCAGACCCCAGCTCCCTACCTGCCGGGGGGAGGGGGCAGGAGCTTCGTGAGTGGTTAAGCAGGTCTGAAGGTGTCTCTTTCTTTTAAAAAATTTTACTGGGGGCCAGGTGTTAGCACAGTGGGTTGAGCGCACATGGTGCAAAGCACAAGGACCAGCAGAAGGATCCTAGTTCGAGCCCCCGGCTCCCCACCTGCAGGGGAGTCACTTCACAGGCGGTGAAGCAGGTCCGCAGGTGTCTGTCTTTCTCTCCCCCCTCTGTCTTCCCCTCCTCTCTCCATTTCTCTGTCCTATCCAACAACAACGACAACAATAATAACAACACGGGCAACAAAAAGGGAAAAAAATGGCCTCCAGGAGCAATGGATTCACAGTGCAGGCACCGAGCCCCAGCAATAACCCTGGAGGCCAAAAATAAATTATGAATGATTCAATATTTATTTACAAAATTACAAGATAACAGGTATAATTCTGCACCCCCAGAGCTCTGTATCCCCATTCCCTCCAATGGAAGCTACAGCAGTTCTCCCAAGTTTGCAGATACGGGTTAACTATTATTTCTACAACTATCTGTCTATATTTGTATATATTTGCCCATTTTCCCCATGGTTCCCTCTTCTCTTCCTTTCCAAGTCACACCTACACCTATGACTACTTTCCAAGCGTCCTTCCTTTCTTCTCTCTCCTGGCCCTGATGGAGTTGGAGTATGGACCAGAATTCTTTATGGGGTACACAGTGTGGGAGTTCAGGCTTCTGTAATTGCTTCTCTGCTGGGCATGGATGTTGGCAAGTCAATCCACACCCACAGCTATGCTCTCTCTCTCTCTGTCTGTCTTCCTTTCTCTCTAAACTTCTCTCTGCCTCTTAAAAACAAAACAAAACAGTAGGAGGAAACATGGCTACAGGGAGCAGTGGGTTTGTGGTATAGCCACCAGGCCACAGTGATAATGTCCGTGGAGAATTAAAAAACAAAACAAAATAGCCCGTGAGTGTATTTCCTTAGGACGGTAGACAGGGCAGACATGCAGCAGGCTGGCCGGCATCCAGGATGGCAGCACCTCCTGGGCTCACTCTTCCTTCCTGGGCAGGTTAATCCTTTGACATTTGCTCAGCTTTGGGGCTGGTTATTTGCCACTAAAGCTTAGTTTATATATTTTGACAGATCTGAGATTACCACTGAGTGCAGATTTCCCTTCTTTTGGGAAACTGGCAGGGTCAGTGAAGTGGGAGATAAGGTTGGAGAAAGAATGAGAGGAAACATATAGCTATTATGCATTCTGCACCCCCCAAAAATTTATATAAAGCCACAGAGAAAAAGACCAGAAGGATAATACTGTTTATTGGGGTGGCAAAATAACAGGAGTTTTTATTCTCTTTAACTTTTCTATACTTCCCAAAATGTAATGGCAAAGACATGCCGCTATTGTCACCAGAGAAGTAAATGCTGCTCAAATGTTCTATTGGGGGGTTCAGGGGGGTGTCAGGCGGTGGCCCACCCAGTTAAATGCACATATCACCATGCACAAGGACCCAGGTTCAAGCCCTGGCTCCCCACCTGCAGTGGCTCTGCTTCATGAGCGATGAAGCAGGTCTGTAGGTGTTCATCTTTCTCTCTCTTTCTCCGTCTCCCCTCCCTTCTCAACTTCCCTCTGTTTTATCCAATAAAAAAAAAGGAAAAATGGCTGCTAGTGACAACCCTGGTGGTACTAATAATAGTAATAATAATAATTCTGTTGGAGTTGATGGGGAAAATCAAGGAAAAGGTATTTTGTGTTTTCTGTGAATTTTTTTGGACATTGGAGCATATACAACACCACCATTCTTTTTTTTTAAATTATCTTTTATTTACTGGATAGAGACAGCCAGAAATTGAGAAAGTAGGGGAGATAGGGAAAGAGAGACACCTGCAACACTGCTTCACTACTTGCAAAGCTCTCCCTCTGTCGGTGGGAACTGGGGGCTCGAACACGGCACATTGTAACACGTGCGCTCAACCAGGTGCGCCACCACCCAGCTCCACACTTCCTTTCTAAGGTGATGCCATGCACTAATTCTAAAATGTTGTCTCTGGAAATGTGGGGGGGGGACAACAACAGAGAGAAATAATAAGGATCCTCTTTCCCTTTCTTGTTGTGGCCAGTAAGAAGGAGCAAAGGAGGAGTAGATGGGTAATGCTTAGTGAGAGAGAATGCAGCCACTAAAAACAGCAGTGGAGACAGAGTAGAGAGTATGCAGCCACTAAAAACAGCAGTGGAGACAGACGACCATCTGGTGCAGTCTATTGTTCACACAGAAAACTTAAACAGGGCCGGTGAAAATAGCTCACTTGGATAGTGCACTGTTTTGCCATGTGACCAACCCCAGATCAGGCCTAGTCCCCACTGCATAGAAGGGTGCTGTAGTGCTGGAGCATATCTGTGTGTGTGTGCGTGTGTGTGTGCGTGTGCGTGCGCGTGCATGTGTGCGTGTACGCGTGTGCGCGTGTGCGTGTGTGCGCATGCATTTGTGTCACCAGAATTGTTGTTTTCGCTGGGCTGGCTTCACGGGCGGGTAACAGACGACCAGGGACTCATGGTTGAGTCTTAGTGATTCTTGCTGAGAAATTGACACATATAATTTCTGGGATGTTGATCAAAATTAATTTATTGGATTAGACCTTACAGGCATATTGATAGTTGTGCTATCATGTCGGGCTGAGCTTCACTGACGGGAGACAGACAACCCGGGACTCATGGCTGAGCTGTATGCAGTATCTCTTTATTCATGCAGAATGCAGCACAATCTAAGCCGAGCTAGACTAAACTAACAACTAATTAAAACGAGCAATGTTGTCTTTATATATACTTCCCAAGTAGGGTGTGAACAGGATGTGACGCAGAGAGGGTGGAGAGAAAAGTGACTGGTGAAAATCAGGGTGTGACAAGGAGAGGATCAGGGTGTGACAAGGAGGGGGGTGGAGCAGGTGAGAATTCTACCACTAAACCACCAATGCCCTGGAGGGAAGGTGGTGCTTTATGTAAATATAAAAGTGATTTATGTAAATAGACAGCAGTGGTTATGTAAATAGAATATAGTGGTTATGTAAATAGAATGCAGTGTTAAGCAGGGGGGATTTAAACCAAATGAAACAGAAGGGGTTTTTAAAAGCAGAATTAGAAGATACCAACACAGAATTAGACAGTGGAGTGGTCAAAAGGAAACCAAACTTTTGGGGGAGGTTATGTTTTTGTTTTTTTTTACAAAGAGAAGACATTTATTATTTCTATAGTTTAAAATCCATTTTTGAGGCAGCTTCACAGCACACCTTGGAACGTACCTGCTTTGCCATGCACACCACCCGGGTTTGAGCCTGGTCCCTATCACACGGGGCAAAGCTTTGTGCTTTGCTCTCTGCGTGTGTCTATCTCTACTTCTCTCTCTCTCTCTGTCTTTATGTCTATTTGTTTATTTGTTTACTTTTAGATAGAGACAGAGAGGCAATAAAAAACACTCTTTAAATAGAAACGTGGAGGCTGGGGGCTGGGCAGTGGCACACCAGGTTAAGTACACACACTATGAAGCACAAGGACCGGCGTAAGGATCCTGGTTCGAGCTCCCAGCTCCCCACCTGCAGGGGAGTCACTTTACAAGCGGTGCAGCAGGTCTGCAGGTATCTTTCTCTCTCCCTATCTTCCCCTCCCCTCTCAATTTTTCTCGGTCCCATCAAAAAAAAAAAAAAATGGCCACAGGAGCAATGGATTTGTAGTGCAGGCACCGAGCCCCTGGAGGAAAAAAAAATAAAAGTGTGGTAACTTTAAGGTGGAAGTACCTGACAGATGCTATTAGTTCAATGACACAGTCATGAGTAACTGCTTCACCACTCCCGCCCCCCACACACACAGCACAGTCATATGCTGCCACGTTGATATATCTGGCCTGGACGTGCAGTGACTGAGAAAGGCACTTTATCTTTGAGGTGGGGTTGGGGTTCTTCCTCCAAACCCAGTGTGATAATGAAACAAACTCAAACTAGAGAACATCCTACAAGTTGCACGGTCAGTCACTAGAAGGTCATGTGGAAGTAGGAAAGACTGAGAAGCTGTCACAGAGTTGAGGAGACGGGTGACAACAGTGGCAACAGACAAAGAAGGTCTTGCTGGTAAGCCTGGGCAATGAGAAAGGCAGTACAATTAGCACTGATGGACTAATGCTGGTTCCCTGGGCACGGCAAATGTTCCACTGGAAGATCAAATGTTAAGAACGGGAGACACTGGGGAAGGATTATTTTAAAACTTTTTGTACATTATTTGCAACTTTTCTGTAAATTTAAAATGATTTCCCAAATAAAATGGTTTTTAAAAAATATTTATTTACTTATTCCCTTTTGTTGCCCTGGTTGTTTTATTGTTGTAGTTATTGTTCTTGATGTCATTGTTGTTGGATATGATGGGGAGAAATGGAGAGAGGAGGGGAAGACAGGGGGAAAGAAAGATAGATACCTGCAGACTTGCCTCACCACTTGTGAAGTGATGCCCCTGCAGGTGGGAAGCCTGGGGGCTTGAACCGGGATCCTTATGCACATGGTGCAAAGTCCTTGCACTTTGCACCATGTGCACTTAACAGGCTGTGCTACTGCCCGATTCCCAAAATGTTTGTTTTATAAAGGGTCACTGAGTTGTATTCACCGAGATTGGGTCAGAAATTGTTCTGCAATGGTGTTGAGCTAACACTCTCAGAGTTGTCCAAACTGTCAGATGGACGAGGTTTACTTTCCTTCATGGAACAAGTCCTCTAGAAAATGTCTTTTTCATGGGATATTGCTTGTCACTTGCCAGTTTTGGGATCAGGATATTGACCAGCATACAGAAGCTAAAATTCATACTTGCCTGCTATATGCGTGCAAAATGAGCTTTAGCTTTAAAATCCCTGCCCACAACCCTGTGATTCCTCCCAGTTGTCACCTGCCTCAGCTCTGAATCTGAATCTGACTGGAATTCCCCATGCATAACGGCAGCAGGCTACCATTGGTAATCTGGATACGACTATGAATATGACTACTGGGGGCCGGCAGTGGTGCATCAGGTCAGGCACACATAGTGGGAAGTGCAAAGACCCACACAAGGATCCCGGTTTGAGCCCCTGACTCCCCACCTGCAGGGGGGACACCTCACAAGTGGTGAAGGTCTGAAGGCATTTTTCTCTCCCCCTCTGTATCTTCCCTTTTAAGTTCTCTCTGTCCTATCCCCAAAAATAAAGGTGGGGGAATGGCAGCCAGCAGCAGTGGATTCACAGTGCCAACACTGAGCCCCAGCGATAACCCTGGAGGCAGAAATACTCAGTGAAGTCACAGGATAACGCCCACTAGAAAGTGTGAATGAAAGCGGAAAGCTATTGCTGCTTGTCCCAATATTCCATGGTCTCTTCCAGGGCAAGGAAGTTTCAATAAATACAAATAGGGGGCTAGTTCTTTTCAATGTGTACTGACTAGGAGAAGGGATGCAGGAATCTCCCTCCCAGTGTTCCCTGAGCCATCATCTGCTCTCTCTAGGCACCTTCTCCTTTGCACTGGCACTGTGGACTCACAGACGTGATCTCGTTTACCCCTGAAGTATCAGCGGACCCTGCTACAACTCTGTTGGCCTGGTCACAGCCCAGGCTACACCCTGTCCACGAGAGTTTCAGACAAGAAGTTCTTCATTCCTGACTCCATTTTCCCTTGTTTCCTCCCACTTCCTCATCCTTTCAGCCCTAGCTAGATGGCACATGGCCACTTTGTTTTTGTGTTAGCATATGTTTCCTTGTCCCAGTAAGGAAGAACTTAAAGGTAGCACCAGGGAAGTAGTAGGATGGATTTTTAGAGAGCACAAGGGAAGCATTTTAGAAAGGTAACCCACTCAAGCAAAGTAAGGACAACAAAAGCTGGATAAAGGCAAGAGACCAGCACACTCTAATGATGGCCCTTATGGTCACTACAATGCCACCCCATCATCCAGGACCCTAGTCAGGGAATCCCGGGATTCCCACATAGATATGATAGGCCTAGACCTCTAACAGATCCCTCTCTCCACCATCACTGGTCATCTCCATCCGGAACAACTTTATGGACCCTCTTGTGGGGATCTACAGGACCTTGCCCTCAATGTAGAACAATAATGGTAGGGGCTGCCCAATTCTCTGAAGGGAGATTGGTTCAACATGCTCTGCCACTCGAGGAAGATGAGTCCTGCAATGAGTGCAGCCTAGAATGTTCCTGGCTATGACTATGGAATGTGAGCGCAGCCCTACAGGGATGCAGAGGTTACATAAGCTCCTGTGCTGAATATGGGCCCCAGATCAAATTGATGGGGATTACAGTTAACAATATTTATATACTTTTCACAGATTTGGGAGCTACTCTCTTCCCTGATCTAGCTTTCTAGTCCTTTCCAACTCTGACACCATCTCCCCTGACAATACCTTTAGCCCACCTGTATGTAACCTATAGGACTCAGGCAAAAATCAGTAAAGTCATGGGCTCCTTGGAATATACCTAAAATAGACGTCCTAACTTTTCCCAAAATGGAGACCCCAAATCTCATCTGCTAGATTCTTACCTTTAAGTTCTTGATTATTAAACAATTTGCTCTGTTTTATATCTTAATGCTTTTCAGCCACCAAGTTGCAGATGATATCATGATGCCAACGTGAATTCCCTGGGCAGATGACTTCACTAATGTGTCCTGGAACCCTGCCTCCCCAGAGCCCTGTCCCACTAGGGAAAGATAGAAACAGGCTGGGAGTATGCATTGAACTTCCAATGACCATCTCCAGCAAAGAAACAATTATAGAAGCCAGACCTTCCACCTTCATACTCCCAGAGGGATAAAGAAAGAAAAGCTTCCAGTGGAGGGGATGGGATACAGAACTCTGGTGATGGGAATTGTGTAGAATTGTACCCCTCTTACACTAGTCTTTTGGATCATTATTAAATCAATAAAAAAATTTAAAAAGAAAGGCAGAAAAGTAACCACACCTGAAAAACAGTAACCCAATAGGATATATAGGTGATCTCAGCAGGTCAATGGGAAACTGGCCCCAGGTGTGACAAGAATCCCAAATTAAAGAAAAGGAGAGAAGCATAGGTCAGCTGTTTTTCTCTTCAGGACCCTTGTGGACTCTCTCCCTACAAGCTATCATTGCACCTTAATATTATTTCTACCTCACAACTTCTACCTCACATCTTTGTAATAAAAAAAAAAGTTTGTACTTAGCACACTTGATCACAGAGTCACTTTTAATTCTTTCTAAGACAGAGATCTGACCAGACACTGGTTTCCCCGGCAACTATGAGATTAGGGAAATGTGATTATTTTCCCAATCCTTGTGGGAAGCTGGCTAAGGAGATTAGCACTGGCTTCACACCCTCTCAGTGAGTCTCAACTTCTCTTTTATTTCTATTCTAAATAAATAAGTAAAACATTAAAATTAAAATATATGTTTACTTATAAGTGAGAGGAAGAAAGGCAGAGAGAACAGCAGATCACTCTGGTATAAGCAATATGAGAATTAGACGTGAAACTTTATGCTTTCAAATCAGGTGCTTAGGCTGAGGGGTGGCACACCTGACTAAATGCATGTGTTTTTTAATATTTATTTATTTTCCCTTTTGTTGCCCTTGTTTTTTTTATTGTTGTTGTAGTTGTTATTGTTATTGATATCGTCATTGTTGGATAGGACAGAGAAAAATGGAGAGAGGAGGGGAAGACAGAGAAGGGGAGAGAAAGACAGACACCTGCAGACCTGCTTCACCACTTATGAAGTGATCCCCCTGCAAGTGGGGAGGCCGGGGCTCGAACCGGGTTCCTTGTGCCCGTCCTTGCGCTTTGCGCGACGTGCACTTAACCTGCTGTACTACTGCCCGACTCCCTAAATGCATGTATTACTGTGCATAAGGACCCAAGTTCAAATCCTCGGTCCCCATCTGCAGGGTGAAAGCTTCAGGAGAGGTGAAATAGCGCTGTAGGTGTCTCTCTCCCTTTCTTTCCATCTCCCCTCCCTCTCAATTTATCTCTGTTCTATCAAATAAAATAAAGTTAAAATTAAAATTAAAAATTCAGCTCTATTCACTGCTCAACCTACAGGGACATCTTTTCCTCTTTTGACCCAATGGGTACCTTGTTGCCACATTAATCTGATATATAGATCTTCCCACACATAATGAAATACAAATTCCTTACTTTGAAATCTATACACATTGACAGCCTACCCCTACATTCCCCCTAAAAATTGTATTTCCACATGAACCATCTACTCAACCACCGTGAGCCTGAGCATTGCTGCACTGTATCCTCCCACACCGTCTCCATGCTTCCTTTCTAGAATACACTTCCCACCTCTCTTTCTGCCACTACTTCCACTCCTTTGGGCCTCCTTTTTGAAGAAGTCCCCCTGCCCCCAGCATAACCAACCATGTGGAGATCATTTCCCCTCTAAACGCAATATTTAATAACAGCCTAACTCATTTGGTGTTTAACACACTAGAGGATTCGGATTTGCACTGACATTCATCAGTATATATAGATGTTTTTTTTCCCCCAGAGCACTGCTCAACTCTGGTTTATGGTGGTGCAGGGGATTGAACCTGAGACTTTGGGACCTCAGGCATGAGACTCCCATTGCATAAACATTATGCCATCTCCCCAGCCCATGTCAGTAGATGTACTGGCAGCAAGAAATCTCCTATCACACCTCTTTATATCCTCTTTTAGTAGTTAATTATTTTTCATAATGACTAAGTAATAGAATTTTGGGGGGGTTGGTCTCTGAAAAATTACAAAAGTAAATTTCTAAGGGGTACACACAGGTGGTGAGTAGAGCAGAAAAGCCTGTCAGTAATGTCTTCTCTTTGTACCTGGTAGAGGCTGATGTTGCTGTAAATATTCTCCCAGATTTGGTCGTAGCTGCACTGATGCAAATCCTGGGCACAATGTGGATGAGAGGGGTTCAGGGTGACTGTCCTGGCAGCGTGGTCTTGGAGCACTTCCATTACTCTCTCAGGGCTGGAAATCTTGAGCAGAACAGAGAGCAGGGGTGACTGACGGACTAGAGCAGAGGAAGTATGAGGACCTACTGTTGACTGGACATAGCGTGTCCATTTGCTGGATGAAGAGTTCCAGAGATAAATGGTGGTACTGGTTACACATTAAAAGCTGTGTGTTATATCAATGAACTGTACACACTTAAAACTGTAGATTTCATGTTATGTGTTATTTTAGTACAATTTAAGAACAGAGAAAAGAGAGAGGGGGAAAATGTAAAAAAGGCAAATGCCCCCCAGGTAACCTTCACTTTCTCTTTTCTGTCCTCAACATTAAAAAAAACTATCAAACCTCACAACCTAGATATGAAATTGATAGTCAAGATGTAAAACTCCCTCTCTCTCTCTTTCTCTCTCTCTCTCTCTCTCTCTCTCACACACACGCACACACACACACACACACACACACACACACACACACACACACAAATTCCTTATGTTGTTCTTTGTCACAGTCCTACCCCTTCCTCACCCATCTCTCCGTAACTCCTAGAATCCAAGAGTCTGCTCTCTATTTTTATAATTTTATTATCTCATGGATGTTGTAAAGATGAATTTATACAGTCTTTATGGGATTATCTTTTTCCCCCTCCATATTAATGTAGTTCCTTAAAGATTCATTCAGGTCTTGGGTATATCACCAGTTTGGTCTTTTTAGAGGTGACTTCTATTCCATGGTGTGGACGTAACACAATTTAACTATTCACTCACTGAAAAAAACTATTCAGCCACTGTTTGGGCTATTGTGGATCAAGCTGGTATAAAAGAAGTCAAGGAAGGAAAAACTATTACTTACTACAGGACTAAACCTTTGAGGATATTGTGCTAAGTAGAATTATCCAGTAACCAGAAGGCTCATCTATATGATTCCACTAATATGAGCTATATAAAAAGGAGTCAAATTTATTGAAAGAAAATCAGAGTGATAACTGCCAGGTCCTACAGAGAGGAAGAAGAGTGGTTTAGTAGGTGTGCTCACAGTGTGAGCACACTGAGCTGACTATTTAAAAGAGTTCAGATAATACATTTTATGCCATATGTTTTTATCACAGTAAAAATAAGATACCTTAGTGCAATATTTTTTTTTCACAGGTGACGAAGCCATTAACTCGAGGAGATCACATTACTGACCTCATAGAACATAGAAACCTAATTTTTTGATATTTTTTCTTCCAGGGTTATCTCTGGAGCTTGGTGCCCACACTATGAAGCCACTGCTCCTGAAGCCCATTTTTCCCATTTTGTTGCTCTTGTTGTTGTGTTTTGTTGTTATTATCGTCATAGCTGTTGTTATTGTTGGACAGGACAGAGAGAAATGGAGAGGGGAGGGGAAGACAGAGAGAGGGAGAGAAAGATAGACACCTGCAGACCTGCTTCACCACCTGTGAAGAGACCCACCTGCAGGTAGGAAGCTGGAGGCTTGAACTGGGATCCTTAAGCCGGCCCTTGTGCTTTGCACCATGTGCACTTAACCTACTGCACTACTGCCTGACCCCCAGAAACCTAGTTCTAAAGCTTGACTAAAAGATGACTCCTACTGACAATTATTATTCTCTATTGAAACTAATTGGATTGTATAGATTTAATATGTTTAATATTTGAAAGTGGCAAATAAGGCCTTCCTACTAAGTCAATGGCTAGAGGATATATATATTGCCCCCTGCACTATGAATCCACTGCTCCTGGTGGGCCATTTTTTCCCATTTTGTTGCCCTTGTTATTATTGCTGCTGTTGTTTTTGGATAAGACAAAGAGAAATCGAGAGGGGGGGGGAGTAGGAGAGAGAAAGATAGACACACCTACAGACCTGCTTCACCGCTTGTGACGCCTTCTCCCTGCAGGTGGGGAGTGTGGACTCAAACCTGGATCCTTGCATGGGTCTTTGCGCTTAGTAATATGTGTGCTTAACCAAGTGTGCCACCACCTGGGCGGAAGGTAGACAGCATAATGGTTATGCAAAGAGACTCGTGCCTGAGGTTCCAAAGTCCCACGTTCAAGCACTGGCACCACCATCAGCCAGAGCTGATTAAAAAGAAAAAATAAAAAAAGCAGAGAAAGGTGTGTATCTTTTTCTCTCTCTACCTCCCAGTCCCTCTCTGTTTCTCACCCTCCAGTTAGAGGGGAAAAAAAAATACAGGGCATAGTAGCATAATGCAGGTTTAAAACCCCAGCGATAACCCTGGTGACAGTAAAATAAAAGAAAACAAGCAATTGGAGGAGTGGCTTAGGTGATAAGGCATCAGCTCGTGCATGCCTGAAGTTACCGGGTTCAATCCCCAACATCTCATGGACCAGAGTGTCTCTGGCCTCTTTCTCTCCTTGTCTCTGTCTCATGTGAGACATTCTCATGTGGAATCAATAATGTAAATCTAAGAAAGAAAACTAAAGTTGTGTGGGGTTTTTTGTTTTGTTTTGCCTACAGGGTTATTGCTGGGGCTCAGTGCCTGCACTACAAATCCACTGCTCCTGATGGTCATTTTTTTTTCTTTTTATTGGATAGGACAGAGAGAAATTGAGAGAGGTGGGGGAGATCGAGAGGGAGAGAGAAAGATAAGACACCTGCAGGTGGGGAGCCAGGGGCTCAAACCCAGATGCTTGTGTGGGTCCTTGTGCTTAGTAATATGTGCACTTAACCCAGTGCACCACCACCTGGCCCCACAAAAGTAAAGTTTCTGAGAATAATTTTTAGCAAGAATGTTATCTACAAGGGAACACGACTGTTTTCTGACCTTCAGAAACTTGGCTTGAAGTTGCATGAGAGCATCCACTCTTCTCTGTTCTTTCAGTTTTGTCAAAAGCTTCTTTTGCCATGGGTCACATTTGGGCTTTATCTAATGGACAGACATGTTCACACAAAGTCACATGGTAACAGAGAAGTTTTCAATCAAAGCTACAAGCTGAAAGGTCCAAGTCTTTGGAGCATTCTCTGATCACTTTCCCTCTGTCCTTCTTTATAACCAAAGACTTTACATTTTGGATAACACAGTCAGTCTCCATTATTGTCACTGATCTCCATGGTATAATCTTTGCCTAGTTCCTAAAATTTATTTGTAACCCCAACATAAGTACTGGAGGGGCTTTTCTGATCATTCGTGGTAATTCACAGAAGGTGAACAATTTTGAGATGCAGAGAACTACATTCCCAGCTGAGATCAAAACATGATATTCTTTTCCTCTTTTTTTTCCTTTTTTTTTTTTTGCCTCTAGGTTTACTGCTGAGGCACAGTGTTGGCATTTTGAATCCACTGATCCTGGTGGTCATTTTCCCCCCCTCCATTTTATTGGATAGGACAGAGAGAAATTGAGAGAGGAGGGGAAGACAGAGACACACAGAGAGAAAGATAAACACCTGCAGACCTGCTTCACCACTTGGGATGCGTCCCCATCTGCAGGGGGAGTGGGGGATGGGGGAGCTCAAACCCAGTTCTTGTGCTTAGTATTTACTATGTGTGCTTAATTGGGTGCGCCACTGCCCAGCCCCCAGAAGGTAATATTCTGACCTCTTAGTTCACTTCTTGAATAATGCTCTATTTGGTGATCTACTTAATGGCATGCTTTTACACATTTGCACTTTGTTTTAGAGAGATCACTCCTTAAAATGGCCTCCAAGAGCAGCCCCAAAGTGCCATTCAATGGTTCTGTGTATAAGAAGGCTGTGATTGGCAGAAGTTGGGAAAAAAAAAAAAAAAAAAAAACAAGGTCAGAAGAGAAAACACTAAGCAGAACTTGGACTGGAGCTGGTGTGGGTGAGTGGGTGGGTGGGGAGTTCAGGTCCCGGAACAGGAGGACAGAGGACCTAGTGGGAATTGTATTGTTATGTGAAAAACTGAGAAATGTTATGCATGTACAAACTATTGGATTCACTGTCAACTGTAAGACATTAATTCCCCAATAAAGAAATTTAAAAAAAGAAGACTGTGATGTGTTTCATAGAAAAAAAAAAATCCATGTATTTGCTCAATTGTCTTCAGGCATGAGTTCTAGTGCTGTTGGCCACTAGTCACTGTTAATGGCAGATATTAAGTAAATGGTCTCTAAAAAGAGACACATAATAGGGGGTCAGGCGGTGGCACAGTGGGTTAAGTGCAGGTGGCGCAAAGCACAGGGACCAGCGTAAGGATCCCGGTTGGAGCCCCTGGCTTCCCACCTGCAGGGGAGTCGCTTCACAGGCGGTGAAGCAGGTCTGCAGGTGTCTATCTTTCTCTCCCCCTCTCTGTCTTCCCCTCCTCTCTCCACTTCTCTCTGTCCTATCCAACAACAAACAACATCAACAATGGCAATAATAACCACAACGAGGCTACAACAACAAGGGCAACAAAAAGGGGGGAAAAATGGCCTCCAGGAGCGGTGGATTCATGGTGCAGGCACCGAGCCCAGCAATAACCCTGGAGGGAAAAAAAAAAAGAAAAAAAAAAGAGAGAGAGAGACATATAAAGCAAGGCTATGTGCTGATTAGTTGGTCCACTAACCCTGAGCTTCCCTGAGTGGTGGTTCCTCAGTGTTGGTGGCAACTTTACAACCAAACCATAGCCACGTAGTGAGAACAACTGTACTTAGCACCTAAATTCTCCTTGCTTGATCTGCTTGCTTGTACCAAGAGCCGTGCCTGACATGCTGTATGCACTCAATAACCAATTTTCCTTTCTTTTATTTTATTTGTGATTAATAGTGCCTTACAATTAACTAGCTTTGAAAAATTCACCGTTTTACTAAGTCATACCTCCAAGTGTTATCCTATGTTCTTCACACATAGCCAAGTCCACAATTAAGGTAGGGCTTTTTTTTTTTTTTTTAACATATCTGAATATTTTCATTTCTATTTCTATTTCTTTTTCTCTCTTTTTTTTTTAACCTGGGGGTTAATAGTTTACAGTAAATGCAGTTGTTGGCACATGTGTAAAATTTCTCAGCTTTCTGCAAAACACACCTCCACCATCATGCACCAGGATCTGAAAGCCCTGTCCACCTCCCCCCAACCCCTCCAGGTCCTTTACTTTGGTGCAATACATCAAACCCTGTCTAAGTTCTACTTTTTTTTTTCTCCAAAAAGGGAGTTTTGACCCACTGGCATGGAGTGTAGGAACATGGACGAGTTGCAGAGAAAGTGGATCCGTGTGGTGAGCTTAAACCGAGACTGGAGGGGGCTGAGGGACCCTGGTGCACATGGCCAGTTTCTCTGTATGGCCTCTCCTGAGGACATCAGGGATCTCCCCCTTGGCCCTGGGGACAGTTTGCTGGGACAATGAGGAGTGGGAGGGGACAGTGGGCCTGATGGAGCTGCTGCTTCCAGGTGGACCTGACTACTGGAGGGCTACTTTATGACACAAGTGACATCACTGATAGGTGACAATTGCTATTACAAGTCCCCTTACTTAAAATATATATATATATATTTTTTAAGGGGCTGAGAGGTAGCACACTGGGTTAAGCGCACATAGTACAAAACCCAAGGACCTGTGCAAGGATCTGGGTTCGAGCCCTCAGCTCCCCATCTACAGGGGGTCACTTCACAAATGGAGAAGCAGGTCTGCAGGTGTCTAACTTTCTCTCCCCCTCTCTATCTCCCCCTCCCCTCTCAATTTCTCTCTGTCCTATCCAATAAAAAAAAAAAAGGAAAAAAAATGGCCTCCAGGAGCAGTGGATCTGTAGTGTCAGCACCAAGCCCCAGCGATAACCCTGGAGGCAAAAAGAAAAAAAATATGTATATGCAAAGAGACTCTCATGCCTGAGGCTCTAAAGCCCAGGTTCAATCTCCTGCACCACCATAAGCTGAGCAGTGCTCTGGTAAAAATAATAATAATAATAACTAATTAAATTAAGTTAAAAATCAAAAAAATTCTTACTAATGAAAAAGAGAAGGGGGTCGGCAGTGGTGCACTGGGTTAAGCGCACATACTATGAAAAACAGAACCACAGCATCGCTCTGGTACATTGGCTCAGGACCTCATGCTTTAGAGTCCAACACCTACATTGCTTCACTTTCTCTCCTCCCCCTTACCTGTATAATGGAAATCCAGTTGGCTCTCTTCTTAAAGGCCATAGTAGGTCCTGCCAAACCCACACTCTCTGCTTTGCTTATCCCAGCATCATAGTCTGGAAATGTCTGCATTCTCTGTTGCTCCAGGAAGATGCTCTGAAATTTTTGGGAGACCTAGACAGGATTAAGAGATGGAAGCCTGAAAAAAAAAAGTCTCAGGAGATCGTAGGCGACCTCCAACACAGCTGGTGACTGATTGCCTTTGAACCAGTCCTGGAGTCCCACGTTCCCACGAAGCCTGGTTCTGCAGCAGCGGCAGGCCCTTCAGCGTATGAACTGTATGGCACGTGGACTCAGTCCGTTAGCATGACTGTGTGTGACACTTGTCCTGAATATCTGCCCAAAAGCCTGGGCCTGTGTGCTGAGCTCCAGATGGGAGGTAAACTGTCCATTTTGGGAAATGCACTCACTTTTTCTGGCTTCCAGACAGACTAGAAAGCCCGGGGATTACATCAATCCCACTCCCAGAAGCCTGCCCAGGGAGCTGCTAGAGAAAGGACCAGATGGAGACCGCTGACAAGACCCTTACAGCACCTCAGCCAGACCCTGCAAGTCTCCCTTTCAGCCTGAGGCTAACAGTCCCATGACTCTTTCTTCCTTTTTCCTCTTCCTTCCTTCCTTCCTTCCTTCCTTCCTTCCTTCCTTCCTTCCTTCCTCTCTTTCTTTCTTCCTTTCCTCTCTCTTTCTCCAAATCACTTTATTGGGGAAATAATGATTTGCAAGACAGCTGCTGTCACATTGAATACAATTTCTTTTCTTTAAAATTTTTATTTATTTATTTATTAGATAGGGAGACAGACAGAAATTAAGAGGAAAGAGACTGATAGAGAGGGAGAGAGAAAGATACCTGAAGCTTCATTCATGAAGCTTCCCCCTGAAGGTGGAGATGGGATTTGAACCCTGGGTCCTGCGCACTGCAACATGTGTGTTCTACTAGGTGCATCATCACGCAGCCCCACGAGCATAGTCCTTATCTTCTTATAAGTCCTCCCTCACCATTTTGCACCTTGTCATGTCCCCACCCCCTGCCAACCCCTTCCTGCTTCCAACCTTTACTAACTTATTCATTTATTTATTTATTGGATAAAGACAGAGAGAAATTGAGAAGGGAGGGGGAGATAGAGAGGAAAGAGTTAGCCCCCTGCAGGTGGGGGCCAGGGGCTTGAACCCAGGTCCTTGTGCACTGCAATGTCTGCGCTTAACCGGGTGCACCACCACCTGGTTCCTTTCTTCCAGCCTTTAAAGTGCTTGCCTCTGCTGCCCTAAACCACAAGTGGTCTTTCACTCTGTATACTCCCTTTCTTCTAACAAGCCTCTCTCTGTGTCTCTCTCATCATCAAGGTCATCACTGGAGCTTGGTGCATGCACAATGAATCCATCACTCCTGGTGACCTTTTCTCCTTTTCTCTCTCTTCCTTTTATTTATAGGACAAAGAGAAATTGAGAGGGGCAGGGGTGAGAGGGAGGGACAGATACCTGCACCACTGCTTCACCACTGGTGAAGTTTCCCCCTGCAGATAGGACTGGGGACTTGAACTCCAGGTCCTTGAACATGATGATGTGTGCACTCGACCTGGTGCGTCACCGCCATGCCCCACCAACGCTGCTTTCTTTTTCTCTCTCTTTCTTCTTTGCCTCCAGGGTTATCGCTGGGGCTCAGTGCCTGCACTATGAATCCACTGCTCCTGAGAGCCATTTTTCCCATTTTGTTGTGCTTGTTGTTGTTATTGTTATTGTTGCCATTGCTGTTGTTGGATAGGACAGAGAGAAATCGAGAGAGGAGAGGAAGACAGGGGGAGAGAAAGACAAGACACCTGCAGACCTGCTTCATCGCTTGTGAAGCAACTCCCTTTAGGTGAGGAACCGGGGGTTCAAACCGGGATCCTTGTGCTTCATGTCATGTGTGCTTAACCTGCTGCACTACCACCCCCACCCCTAGTGCTTTCTATGACTTCCTGCTCCAAACACACAGAATGTTTCCTTCCACCCACCCCACTCCCCACCCCCATACACTGGCCAGCCTGTGTAAGGATCTCTTCAGGTCAACAAGACAGCTCACCTGGTCAGTGCATCTGCTTTGCCATGAACCTGACCCAGGTTCAAGCCCAGCCCCCAGCACACTGGAGGAAGCTTCAGTGCTGTGGTCAATTTCACTGTCTTTCTGGTCATCATGAGGCTTAAACCTGCAACCAGTCCAGCAGGCATTACTTTCTTAGACCCCTTAAACCTCACACCCATTACGGTGGCCAGGAAGAAAGCTGTAAGCAGTGACACTTTTACATCGCGGCTGTCATAAGAGACAAGGTAAGCTCCACAGCCAGCCAAAACTCCAACAGAAAGACCAGCAATCAAGGCTGGAACACCACCTCTTCATATATAGTTAAAGATGCTTCCTAATATCAGAAGAACTGCATAACCAAAACCTATCAGGCCCATTGGCGACGTTGCAGTTCCCAAGCAAGGGGGTTGGAATAAGACTTATAAATCCTCTCCTTAGAGTGACCTGTATCTTGTTCTAAGAAGCAAATTCCTAAACCTTGTGAAAGGTTTCTGTACACAGAGAGAGAAAGAGAGAGAGAGAGAGAGAGAGGAGGCAGGGGAACCTTCATTGTCTTTCTGTTTCAACCTATCTGAAAAGGTCAACTCAGAGCAGTAAAGGCTCATCCCATGACAAAACACACAATTTCTTCTCTACGTGGTGAGTTTCCTGGGAGCTCAGAGGACCACAGGAACTTGGCACCTGGAGATAATCTCACGTCAGGGTAAAAGGACATCATGCCACACTGAATTGGACACTCACGCATGTCTAAGAGGGTAAGTTTTTGTCATCACACCATCAACCCAGCACTGCTGTTCATTGAGGCCTCAACAAAGGTTCAGAATGAGTCAGCAACTTGAGGAACCTCAGAGCTCAAGTCTTCCAGTTGACGCCGTCACTTCCCAGGCAGTGATGCTCAGTACTTTTGCCCCTTGCCACATGGGGCTGTCTGCTATTTTGATATCAATTCATTAAACTTAATATATATATATATATATATATATATATATATATATATATATATATATATATATATATATATCTTGAATGTTGAAAATGGTACTAACCACACTTCAATGACTCAACAACCCCAAGTGACTAGTGGCTAACACCAGGGGCAGCAGAGAGCAGACCTTCTCCAGGAAGGAAATTCAGTACGTCTTAGTCTAGGGCTGTGCTGGCATTTTTTTCCCCCCTTAAAGGGCCAGGTAGCCAGTTCTTGCAGGCCTGAAGGTCTTTACTGCAAGTACTCAGCTCTGCAGTTGTGGTGTGAAAACAGCTAGAGAGAATACAGAAGTCAACAGCCATAGATAGTACAGAAGTCGGTGTTCAGATCTAGGACTTACTCATAAGAAAGTGGGCCCCCATAGGATCTTGCCCTCAACTTGGATCAACAATGGTAGAGAATGTTCCATCCTCTGAAGGGAGGCTGGACAACATACTCTATGCTACACCTGAGGAAGATGGGTCCTGATACTGGGGCAGCTTGGAATGTTCCTACTCATGACCACAGAATGTGAGCTCAGATCTACAGGGATGCAGAGGTCACACAGGCTCCTAAGCTGAATATGGACCCCAGATCACATCAAATAGATGGGGTTTCCAGTCAATAAATATTTGTACCCCTTTCCCATATTAGGGAGCTACTCTCTTCCCTGATCCAGCTTTCTGGTCCTTCTGCCAGCCATGACATCACCTCCCCAGACAATAATTAGGATCCACCTGCATATCAGATTTCAGGCTCAGGCAAAAAACAAACAAACCACTAGTATAGCCACAGGCCCTTTGAAATATAACTAAAATATGCCTACTAGCTATCTATAAAATGGAGGGGCCCCCCAACACTTCATCTGCAATATTCCAGCCTTTAGGTCCATGACTGGTCAACAATTTGTTTGGCTTTGTATGTTAACTCTTTTTTCAACCACCAGGTTCCAGATGCTAGCAGGATGCGACCAGACTTCCCTGGACGGACGACCTCATCATTGTGTCCTGGAGCTCTGCTTCCCCAGAGCCCTTCCCCACTAGGGAAAGAGAAAGGTCTGGCTTCTGTAATTGCTTCCCTGCTGATACTCCCAGCCTGCCTCTCTCTTTCCCTAGTGGGGCGGGGCTCCGGGGAAGCAGAGCTCCAGGACACATGGTGGGGTTGTCTGTCCAGTGATTTAATAATGGATCCACCTGCCAACACCCATGTTCAACGGGAAAGCAATTCCAGAAGCCAGACCTTCCACCTTCTGTACCCCACAATGACCTTGGGTCCATACTCCCAGAGGGTTAAAGAATAGGAAAGCTATCAGGGGAGGGGATGGGATATGGAGTTCTGATGGTGATGGGAACTGTGTGGAGTTGTACCCCTCTTATCCTATGGTTTAGTCAATGTTTCCTTTTTATAAATAAAAAATTAAATTAAAAAAAAAGAAAGAAAGTTAGGGGTGGAGATAGTCTAGCCAGTAGAGCACACACTTCTCCATGCACGAGGACCAGAGTCTTAGCCGTGGCCCCCACACGGGAGGACCTTCCAGGGGCAGGGGGAGTGCTAGAGTGGTGCTCTGGTCTTTCTCCTTCTCTCTCTCTCTCTCTCTGTTTTGTTCTGATGTTTTCTATTTCTTTCTCCCTCTTTGTTTTCTTTAAATATTTTTATTTATTTATTATTGGATAAAGACAGAGAAAAACTGAGAGGGAAGGGGGGATAGAGAACGGAGAGAGACAGAGAGACAAATGCCACTGGACTTCACCACTCAGGAAGCTTTCCCCCTGCAGGTGGGGTCCAGGGGCTTGAACTTGGGTCAAGCACTGTAATGTGTGCACCTAACCAGGTGTGCCACTGCTTCCCCTCCCCTCCCTCTCTCTTAAAAAAAGAAAGTGTTCACGAGGTATGGTGGAATAGTATAGGTGGAGAGTTCTAGTAATAACCTGAGTCGTGAAAAAAATCTTTAAAAATTTTATAAGAAGCAAAATAAACTCTACCCCACTATAAAAACTCTTCCTACATAAAAAATTGTTGTGATGTGACTGCCTCTGGAGAGCACAACCAGCATTGCACATAATCCTGTCTTAATAAAATGAACAGCGGCAGCTACCCCCAGAACAAAAACAGTGTCTTTTGGGAACAAGGCTGCTGGATGGGAGGCTCATACTGCCATGCTCTTTTCTTTTGTCACTGATTCAAAGCTGCACTACAGTTTGAATTTTTTATTTTGTCTATTTTTTTAACTATGCATTGGATAGAGACAGAGAGGAATTGAGGGAGGAGGGGAGATAAAGAGGGAGGGAGGGAGGAGAGAGAGGTCTGGGGAGACAGCATAATGGTTATGCAAAGAGACTTTCAGGCCTGAAGCTACAAGGTCCCAGGTTCAATCTCCAGCATCTCCATAAACCAGAGCTGAGCAGTGTCCTGGTCTCTGTATCTCTCATTAAAATAAGAGAGAGAGGGGCAAGAGAGAGAGAGAGAGAAAGAGAGAGAGAGAGAGGTCTGGGGGGGGTCCTGCAACACTGTTTCAGTGCTTATGAAGCTTCCTCTGCAGGTAGGGACTGGGGCTTTGAACCTTAGTCCTTGTGCATTGCAACATGTACGTTCAACTAGGTACACTACCGCCTAGTCTCCCTACAATTGGTATTTTATTTATTTTGATTCATCTTGAAAACAAGCCTGTTCCAATTTTCTTCTGCCTATCATAATACTTGATGATGATGAAGGTGAAGGTAAACCCACAGAAGGCCACCCTGAAGACAGTGCTGCTGAGGAAATGAAAAGACAGAGCAAAACATCGTCATGTTCAAAGGAGCCAGAGGACACATGACATTGTAAATCAATATTAAATCACTAATAAAAGTCTACAAAGGAAAAAAATGAAAAGAAACTTGTGCTAGAGCAGAGCCACTGTGATTTTCAGCATCACGGCACAATGTCTAGTGGGCTGAGTGAGAAGCATTTTGCTAACAGGAGAACCACCACCACACATCCTGAGAATCAAATGGTTTCAGACACTAGGCACATCTGTGATACAAATTTGCTAAATTGGGGGTGGGGCGGGTTAAGTGCACATGGTGCAAAGTGAAAGGGCTGGTGTGCGGTGAAGCAGGTCTGCAGCTGTCTGTCTTTCTCTCCCCCTGTCTTCCCCATCTCTCTCCATTTCTCTCTGTCCTATCCAGCAACAACTATGACAACAATAACAACTACAACAAGCACAACAAAGGCAACAAAATGGGAAAAATGGCCTCCAGGAGCAGTGGACTCGTAGTGCAGGCACTGAGCCCCAGCAATAACCCTGGAGGCAAAAAAAAAAAAGTAAAAAAAAATTGCTAAATATGTGCTACTGTCATTTTATTTTCTATGGATTATAGTCTCCCTTTCTCTCTAAATTCTGCAGAAAAACAAAGCCTACAGTCTCTCTGCTTTGGCTACTGAAGGGCTCCATTACTTGCATAGAGGCAGTTGAGCTGACGCTATACATCTTACCTAATACTATGCTATTCTATCACTCGAAAGACAAGCATGTGGGGCCCAGCGGTGGCGCATCTGGTTAAGTGAACACACTACAGTGCACAAGGACCTGGGTTCAAACCCCTGGTCCCTACCTGCAGGGGGAAGCTTCACAAGTGCTGAAGTAGAGCTGCAGGTGTCTCTCTGCCCCTATCTAATTAATCAATCAATCAATCTATCTCCCCCTCCTCTCTCAATTTCTCTCTGTCTCTAATAACAAGTAAAATTAAATTAAAATAAAATAAAAGGAAACAAGTGTGTCAGTACACATGTCCAGCTTTGGGGCAAAGAACAGCATTTTGTTATGAACATCTATATTTGTATTAAGAAAGGGTCCATCAGGTACCAAGGAGAGAAGTTCCATTTCCCTAGCGGCATCCCCCGGCTCTGCCGCCTCAGAAGGGATATTGAAATGGGCGAGCAGGACTTGCAGCTGAGGCATCAGATCCTTTGTCTCTGTTGTATGCTGGGGCAAAACGAAGGTGACTTCTGTTCTCATGGGGCCTGAAGAGAAAAAAGTCCAAAATTAAGAGTATTAAGATGAATACACACCCCTCAAGGGAGAAGACAAAGACTCCTTTAAGAGTCCTAGAGGCAGGAACTCTTCTTATTTATTCTTAAATTTTTATTTTACTTTTATTTTTTTATTTAATTTTTAATTTTTTAAAAATCTTTATTTATTGGATAAGGACAGCCAGAAATCAAGAGGGAAGGGGGTGATAGAGAGGGAGAGAGACAGAGAGACACCTGCAGCCCTGCTTCACCACTTGCAAAGCTTTCCCCCTGCAGGTGGAGACTGGGAACATGAACCTGGGTCCTTGAGCATAGCAATACATGCGCTTAACCAGGTGTGCCACCACCCGGCCCCCTTACTTTTACTTTTTGTCAGTTATTGGACTACATCATTCTGGATGACTTCTTCAGATATAGAGAGACATACAGCGAGAAAGACACACCAGTACACCACATGCAGTGGGGTCAGCCAGGTTCAACCTGAGTCACATGCATGACAGAAAAGGTGCACAATTCAAATGAGTTATTATTATTATTGTTGTTGTTGTTATTTGTAGGGAAATTGTGAGGATGTAGTTGAGCTTGGCAGGGCTTGACTTGAGGGGACATCCATCCTGTCA
Organism: Erinaceus europaeus; assembly: GCF_950295315.1. NCBI lineage: Eukaryota > Metazoa > Chordata > Mammalia > Eulipotyphla > Erinaceidae > Erinaceus > Erinaceus europaeus. The sequence continues at coordinate 50,398 of NW_026647399.1, read as the reverse complement.
GTCTCTCTCGCTCTACTAAGAGGTCAAGTGAGGAGGGACACAACCCCCCCAAGGTTTGCCTCGTCTTATCAGACTCCCCGCCTCACAAAATACCCTGCATTCCTGATACTATGGCCTGCTCCCTTATTATCTGCATAATTATTGCTTTGCCTGAAAGATCCCCACCCATTCCATTCCTTTGATCTATCTTCTTTCTACCCTCAGACCCTCCCTGCCTGCAGGGTATTATTCATCCTATCAGTTAAAACCTTAGCAATGGTTGCTAAGGAAGTTCCTACCTTTCCTGGCCCCTTTTGCCATTCTCCGCCCCTTTCCAAACCATGTCAAGCCATTCCCGTCTCTGACTTGCCACTTCTGGGTCTGACTCTTAAAAGCCTGGGCTCTCTGATCAATAAAGAATTGAATCGCCTCGCCACCACCAGCTCTGTTCCTGGGTCATCTCTCTCACGTCGCTGAGTGAGTAGCAGCCCAGGCTGGCTCCAGTTGCGTTCTCTCCAACCCAGAGAGTATACACCTGAGAAGAGGCACCCCCATGCTAGCCCGGCAATTATTATTATTTTATTATTATTATTTTTTGCCTCCACGGTTATTGCTGGGGCTCAGTGACAGCGCTATGAATCCACTGCTCCTGGTGGCAATTTCTTCCCATTTTATTGTCTAGGACAGAGAGAAATTGAAAGGGGAGGGGAAGACAGAGAGGGAGGGAGAGAGAAAGACACCCACAGACCTGCTTCACCGCTTGTGAAATGACCTCCCTGCAGGTGGGGAGTGGGGATTCCTTGCATGGGTCCTTGTGCTTAGCATTCCATGCACTTCAGCAGGTATACCACCACCCAGCCCCCAACAGATGAGCTATTTTGAAGGCAGGGATCTCCTTTGATGTGAAGGTTCAGTCTGCTATTTAGGCCCTGCTTCCTCAGCCTCAGTTTACAGATCATCCCTCACCCTCTCAGACCTAACTGACACATCCTTGATGTGGGCTTCCCTGAGGGAGGTAGCGAGGGCTCTCCCCACTCAGCTTCTCCAGCAGCAGGAACCCAAGAGACCCCTTGCAGAGTGACTTAGAGGAGAAAGAGCTGTCTATCATCCTCCCTTCCTTACAAATATTGCAAAGAATGATTTTTAAAAATATTTATTTATTATTTTTGTTGCTGTTGCCCTTGTTATTTTATTGTTGTAGTTATTATTGTTGTTATTGATGTCATCATTGTTGGATAGGACAGAGAGAGGAGGGGAAGACAGAGACGGGGAGAGAAAGATAGACACCTGCAGACCTGCTTCACCACTTGTGAAGCAACTCCCCTGCAGGTGGGGAACCAGGGGCTCGAACCGGGATCCTTACACCGGTCCTTGCACTTTGCACCATGTGCGCTTAACCCACTGCGCTACAGCCCGACTCCCAGCAAAGACTGATTTGTAAATTAAATGACACATCAGAAAAGTGAGAGACTTCGCCGCCTTTCACTTGAATCATTCCTACTCATCTTGAAGGAACCAGCTGAGACCCCCTCCCCTCCAACCATCATTTTGAAATGTCCCAGAGCTGGGCTTCTGCCTTTTCATGTACACCATGCACACACTCCAAGCAAACACCTGACCAGAGTCCAAGAAGTGAGGGGTCGAGTCAATCCCAGAGGGCCTCTTGAAGGCCATAGACAAAAGCCACCCGTAGCCCAGTTCTCACAGAAATTTCCAGTTCAGGAGCAACTGGGAATGATGTTGCTTGGACAAAGGATAAGAGAGATCAAGATCGGCCTTGGGAACCTGCCAATCTCAGTCCTGAGAGGCTAAATCCGGAGCTGCGTGTGTAGTCCTAGATGACCACAGGAAGGGCAGCTAGTCTAGTCTATTGACTCACACAAAGAAAGTCCTCTCAGTCGTGTAAATACTGAAATCTGAAAGTGACTTAAATTGTTAACCTGAAAGATTCAGTCTGGAGATGAGTCAATCCGGGTCCTAGGAGAGCTCAATCCTTGGAACTTCAAGCTTATTGCTTTTTTTTTTTTTTTTGTCTCTGTCTCCTAATTTTCTTGTTACAAAGATGGGGATAGGGGCCAGGTGGTGGCACACCTGGTTGAGTGCACGTGTTACAGTGCACAAAGACCCGGGTTCAAGACCCTGGTCCCCACCTGCAGGGGGAAAGCGTCACAAGTGGTGAAGCAGTGTGCAGGCATCTCTCTGTCTCTCTGTCTCTCTATCCCTCCCCTCTCTATTTCTCTCTATCTCTATCCAATAATAAAAATATAAAAACAAATTAAAATAATAAAATAAAATTTAAAATGGGAATAATAATAATGTGTAAGAGAAGTACTTGTCGCTTTTTTTTCTTTTCTTTTTAAAGACTTTTTTATTTTATTTTAACCAGAGCACTGATCAGCTCTGGCTGATGGTAGTGTGGGGGAATTGAACCTGGAACTTCAGAACCTCAGGATGAGAGTCTCTCTGCATAACTATTATGCTATATATCTCCTGCCCTGTTGCTTTTTCTTTTTTTCCAACAGAGTGTTAAATTAATACTATTTATCAAGAAGATACAATTTTTAGGGCTAGGTTGCTAGTGCAACTGTCATGCACAGGACTTGGACGCAAAGAGTCTTGGGTTTTAGCCCCAGACCAATAGCCAGAGCTAAGCAGTGTGTGTGTGGGGGGAGGGGGCGTGCAGGGAGGGTCACTAAGGGGAAATTGGGGATTTAGGTCCTAAGCAGAAAATGGTGATGGAGGGGAAATGCACTGTCTTGGGAAAAGGCAGAAATATATCCTCATAACAACAATCCTGCAAATCAACATTTCCTCAAAAAAAGTGAATCTGAAGTTAGAGAGAGAGAGAGAGAATGGAACTTTCTGATGTATAAAAAACTTTCAAGGGAGCCAGGTGGTGGTGCACCTGGTTGAGCTTACATGTTACATGTTACAATATACAAGGACCCAGGTTCGAGCCCCTAGTCCCCACCTGCAGGGGGAAAGCTTTACAAGTGGTGGAGCAGGGCTGCAGGTGTCTCTCTGTCTCTCTCCCTTTATCGTTCCCTTCTCTCTCAATTTCTCTCTGTCTCTATCCAATAAATAAATAAATATACAACAAAATGCTAACTAGGACCAGGCAGTGGCATATCTGGTTGACTGGCACATATTGCCAAGTGCAAGGACCCAGGTTCAAGTCCCCAGTCCCCACCTGTAGGGGAAAAGTTTCACAACTGGTGAAGCAGTGCTGTGGGTGTATGTGTCTCTCTCTCTTCATCTCTATTTTCCCCTTTCCCTCTCAATTTCTTTCTGTCTCTATTCAAAAGTCAATAAATGTAATATTTAAAATAATTAAATAAATTCCAAGCAAGATTGTGTGACAAGAAAGCACAGATGAAAAAATTTTAAAAATCACAATAGTCTTCACACTGTCCTGAGAGAGAGAAAGAACATTCATTTCTTACCTGAACTGCTGGTTTCCTTAGATATTCGAGATGCAGAGCCCTGGACGTCAGAGATGCCACCGACACAGACCTTCTCATTTTCCTGACCGGCCTCAAGGGCTTCGTTGACAGCTGCACTCAGGACTTTGGAGATGGGTAAGTACTGGAGGGCCTACAGAAGGACACAACCAAGAAGCCACACCACACAGTTCTCACAGAAGTTCACGGGTCAGAAGCAGCTGTTTGCTTTGACAGAGGAGGAGGAGGAGTGAGGTGGAAACTGAGCTTGGGAGCCTCCCTCCCCAGTCACTAGAGGCCGAATGTGGAGCCTGAGGACTTTGTGTTGGCTCCAATTTCAAGCTGGCCTTGACCTTGATGTGGATCTGTATTACCAAACATCTATAAGGATGGAGGACTTGGATTGGGTAGCTGACTCCAGGGATGGTGTTGTCATCCGCTGAGGTGAGGAGTGGTGGAGTAACTGGAGCTTGGCAGTGGCACACTGGGTAGAGCACATACATTAACATGCAAAAGGACCCAGGTTCAAGCCCTGGTTCCCACTTACGGGGGAAGCTTCACGAGTGGTGAAGCCGTGTTGCAGGTGTATCTCTTTCTCCTTCTCTGTGCCCCCTAACCTTTCAATTTATCTTTATTTTATAAAATAAGGGGGGTGGGAGGCAGGGAGAGGAAAAAATGGACTCTGGGAGTAGCGCAGGATTCATAGTGTAGGCACTGCGCCCCCTGGTGGCAAATAGACAAACACAACAAGGAAGGGAACAAGGAGAAGAAACATCTTACTAAAATGGAGATAAAATTCTGTCTTGTCATCTTCAATGAAACAAATCCAATTACAAAGAAGACTAAGGCAAGTATAAACCTATGGGACTACATCAAATTAAAAAGCTTCTGCACAGTAAAAGAAACCACCACTAAAACAAAGGGAATGGGAGAAGATTTTCACATGCCATATATCAGACAAGAGTTTAATAACCAAAATATATAAAGAGCTTGCCAAACTCAACAACAAGAAAACAAATAACCCCATCCAAAAATGGGAAGAGGACATGGACAGAACATTCACCACAGAAGAGATCCAAAAGGCCAAGAAACACATGAAAAAATGCTCCAAGTCTCTGATTGTCAGAGAAATGCAAATAAAGACAACAACGAGATACCACTTCACTCCTGTGAGAATGTCAGACATCAGAAAAGGTAACAGCAACAAATGCTGGAGAGGGTGTGGGGTCAAAGGAACCCTCCTGCACTGCTGGTGGGAATGTAAATTGGTCCAACCCCTGTGGAGAACAGTCTGGAGAACTCTCAGAAGGCTGGAAATGGTTCGAGCCCCCGGCTCCCCACCTGCAGGGGAGTCACTTCACAGGCGGTGAAGCAGGTCTGCAGGTGTCTGTCTTTCTCTCCCCCTCTCTGTCTTCCTCTCCTCTCTCCATTTCTCTCTGTCCTATTCAACAACAACAACATCAATAACAACAACAATAACTACAACAACAGTAAAAAAACAACAAAGGCAACAAAAGGGAAAATAGCGCAGCAGATGGAGCCAAGAGCAAGGACCGGAGTTAAGGATCCCGGTTCGAGCCCCTGGCTCCCCACCTGCAGGTGAGTCACTTCACAGGTGGTGAGGAGGTCTGCGGGTATCTATCTTTCTCTCCCCCTCTCTGTCTTCCCCTCCTCTCTCCATTTCTCAACAACGACAACATCAATAACAATAACAACAATAACTACAATAAAACAACAGGGGCAACAAAAGGGAGTAAATAAGTAAATATTTAAAAAGAATAGACAGAATGAATATAAGAGTATAATGGCACTATCTTTGAGACAGTTCAATGAAGTAATTTTGAAAGGGAGAAAGAAAGGAGTTTCAAAGGAAAAACAAAAACCTAGGGGTTAAGGGTAGACAGCATAATGGTTATGCAAAGAGACTCTCATACCTGAGGCTCCCAAGAACCAGGTTCAATTCCCCCACACCACCATAAACCAGAGCTGAGCCGTGCTCTGGTAAAAAAAAAATAAAATAAAAATCTAGCGACCTATTATTTTCCTGTCATGTGTAGGGTAAGAAGGATCCAGAAACTGAGAGTTCAAGGAAGACAGGTCTGCGGAAGCTGTGCTGATTGCCTTGGGAGGGCTCCGTGTTATCCCCGAACGCTGCACACACCTGCAGGTAGTGGTGAATCATCTTGAGTGAGTGCAGGTGACACACGAGCCATTTTGTGTAAATAGTCAGATCTTGCTGCGTCACTAAGTTTGGAGGGTTGCTTTTTCCCACAAGGAAGTTCTCCCGAGCCGTAGACAACCTTTCGGCTCTCTGAAGGGCGTCGTCATACTCCTGCAGGACGTAGGCGATTTGCTTCTGTTTGGAGAGACGCAAAGCAGACCCTGGTTATTTCGATGCCTCATTCTCTCCAGTTACTTGTTTCCAAGCACAGAGAACAGGTTAATGTTGTCTGAGGACCAAGTAAAGGGATGCTGGAATTTAAAAATTCTTCCATATTCTCAATTTTGCAAATGTGTGTCCTTCTGCCAACAACAGTGATGATGTTCTTACAGCCGTGAAGGCGAGAGACCCCAGTGTGTCTGTGTGGTGACTGGTGTCTGTCTGCTTCTTACCATTTCACCTACAGCAGAGGAGTCCAGATCTAGGGGACAATGCATTTTCTCTCTGACAAGTCTTCCTTCAAACCATATTCTTAAAGATAAGTTTAATTCAGCGGAGAAGCAATTACAGAAGCCAGACCTTCCACCTTTTGCATCCCATAGTGATCCTGGGTTCATGCTCCCAGAGGGATAAAGAACAGGGACGCTTTCAAGGGAGGGGAGGGGATGGGATACAGAGTTCTGGTGACAGGAACTGTGTGGAATTACACCCCCTCTTATCCTATGGTCTTGTCGATATTTTTTATTTACTTTTATAAATACATTTAAGAAGTAAGTGTATTATTTCCTGCTGTGGGTGCATCCATTATTCCCTTTACTATCTTCAGCTGTGACATAAATCTTTTTAAAAAAAAAAAAACTGTTAGCAGGATTTAAATTTGTGTGACCATTATAGAAAACAGTATAAAAATTCCTCCAAAAATTAAAAGTAGAGCTCCCATACACTCTAATAATCCCACTGCTGGGTATAGATTCAAAGGAAGTGAGATCGTTATCTCAAAGAAATGTCTACATTTCCATGTTCACCGCAGCAAGTATTCACAATAGTTAAGGCATGAAGACAAAATAAGAGTCTGTTGTTGGATAAATGAATAACAGTATAATCTTATATACAACACACATATATAACACATCTTTACTCACAATACTTCAAGCATCTGATTATCAAAACTTTCAATTGTAGTAGTCCCTCACCTACACACAATACGCCATGTGTATGTTTGCATGTGCACATGTGCAATAGAATATTACCCAACCAAGAGAAAGATGGAAATTCTGCCAGTGTAACAACATGCATAAACCTTGGAAGACACACTCAGTGAAATAAGCCAGGAACAGAGAGATCGGTACTATATGAGCTCTTGTTCTCACGTGTAGAGAATCTAAAGAATAATTGAATTGTTTCTCTGAGTCAGAGAAATAGGACTTTCATATGAGAAGTCCCCAGTTCAGTCCTGGCACCACCAATAGCCAGAGCTGAGTGGTGCTGGAATTTTTTTTTTTAAATGAAGTAACAGAAGCAGAGAGTAGGATGGTGGTTACAGGGGGTTGAGGTAAGAGAGTGGGGAGGTTTTGGTGAAAGGGTGACGATTCTGCACTTCTGCAGGTACAGTGACTACAGGTAACAGAGTGAACTAACCAGCCTATTCGCTACTTTCATTCATTGGGAAAAACACAGTTTTTTTTTTTTTTTCCGCCCCTGTGGATTTCTTACCTTGTAAAGAGGATAAAGTTGTTCCATGATCTTACTGTTCTGGCAAAACCTCTTCCATCTAAGCATGTGTAAATATTTACTCTGGGCCAGCTGGGCAGTTCTCTCTGTATAGTGCTTTAACAACAGTCATTAACACTTAGAATAGAAATATAACAGACAGGCTGGATTAAGCTTTAACAGTAACAGCAGAAAAATCTATTGGGGCCAGGCAGTGGCCCACCTGATTCGGTGCGCACATTACAATGCACAAGAACCTGGGCTCAGACCCTCAGTCCCCACCTGCAGGGGGAAAGCTTTGCGAGTGGCGAAGCAGGGCTGCAGGTGTCTCTCTGTCTCTCTCCCTCTCTATCACCCCCTTCCATCTCGATTTCTGGCTGTTTCTATCTAACAAATAAATAACGATAGTAAAAAATAGCAAAGCCTTAGTAACTTATGGAACAATATGATGGGATTTAGCATCTGTGGAATTGGAGTCTCAAAAATAAAAGCTGAAGATAGAAAATATATTTGCCCCTGCACTACCATAAGCAAGAGCTGATCAGTGTTCTAGAAAAAATTAATTAAGTTGGCGCTAGCGCAGCGGGTTAAGTGCACATGACATGAAGCGCAAGGACCAGTGTAAGGATCCCCACTTGAGCCCCTGGCTCCCCACCTGCAGGGGAGTCGCTTCACAAGCGGTGAAGCAGATCTGCAGGTGTCTATCTTTCTCTCCCCCTCTCTGTCTTCCCCTCCTCTCTCCATTTCCTCTGTCCTATCCAACAACAACGACATCAATAACAACAACAATAAAAAATAACAAGGGCAACAAAAGGGAAAATAAATATAAAGAAAAATTTTTTTAAATATTATAATAATAAAAATAAAACATATTGAAGAAACAATCACTGAAATTTTTAAAAACATTTTAAATATTGTCTTTATTTATTTGTTAGCTAGAGGCAGTCAGAAATTGAGAGGGAAGGGAGTGATAGAAAGGGAGAGAGACAGAGACACCCACAGCTCTGCTTTACCACTCATGAAGCTTTCTCCCTGCAGGTAGGGACCAGGGGCTTGAACCTGGGTCCTTGCGCATTATAGCATATGCACTCACCCAGGTATGCCACAACCAGTACCACAACCACCAACATTTTTAAAAGATGAATTAGAATGATAACACCATAGTCCACCCAACATTTCAACCAGCTCTTTGCAAGAGAACAAGAAGTAAAGCTCATCAAGGAATGTCATAATCAAACAACATAAAACCATTAAGAGAACATCTTAAAAGCAACTAGCAAACAAAACAGCACTTCGTATCAGGAAATGGAAATGATTCAAGCCAGAAGATAACGGAGCAACATCTTTAAAGTGATAAAAGCGATGGGACCGGAAGCAGCTCAGTAATACAACGTAAGCCTTGCATGGGTGAGACCCTGTTGTCAATCCCCACGACACAGTAATGAAAGAAAAAGACACCCCCACCTTCCAGGAGCAGTGTTGTAGGTGTCTCTCCTTCTCTCTGTCTCACTTCCTCATCTCTACTTTTCTGTCTCTATCTCTCAAGTTCTGTAAAAAAAAAAAAAAAAGTCACTGGAATTTGTGGAGTAGGAGCTGTACAGACATCAAGCCCCAATAGTAACATCTGGTGACAAAAGGAAGTGAAGAAGGAAAGACGGATGGAAGAAAGGGAGGAAGGAAGAAAAGAAGGGAGAGGGGGAGGACAGGCAGAGAGTAGAACATAATAAAAAGCTGAGTGGTACTTTGGTTTCTCTGTGATAAAAAAGTAAAGGCCTGGTGAAATAGCTCACTTGGATAATGTGTTACTTTGTCATGTTCATAACCTAGGCTCAAAGAAGCTTCAGTTCTCTCTCTCTCTCATTTAATACACAAGAGTAATTATTTAATTTTTCAGAAACCATTATTCTATAAATCTATATTAAACAAAAGTATCTTTTAAGCTAAAGACAACATAAAGACTTTTCATTTTATTATTATTACTATTTTACAAAAACAAAGATTGAGAGTATGTGTGGCTGGCAGATCTGCAGTATGAGGAATATTGAAGTAAGGTCTTTAGTCAGAAGATAAATACCACATGGGAGCTTAGACTACAGCAAGACCGCTCTATCTTTGCACTGCTGACATCTGGAGTCAGACAATTCTATCCTCTATCCTCTGCCTTGCAGGGAACTGAGCAGCACCCTTGGCCTCTAGATCTCCCTCCCTAAACTGTGGTCAGATGTCTCCAAACATCACTAAACGCCCACTTCCACCCTCTGATATACACTGATATACACACACAACAACAACAACAAAAATGTCAAGAATGATAAGGAAAGAGAATTCTAGAAGAAGAATTTTCTCCTTTTAAGATGTTCTCTTAATGGTTTAAATGCTATTTGGTGAAGACAACAGTTTGATTTGTAAATAAAATTCCAACATATGTTGTTACCTGGCGATTAGTTTATTGGCTGAGTGGTTACTAATGAAGCAGTCTGCATGCATGGTGCAGACATAACTTGTAAAACAAAAGGAAAGAATAAAGCGGGTGTTTTGTTTTGTTTTGTTTTGTTGTGTTGCTTCTCTAAGGAAGTACTGATTTACCAGCTTGCTGCTCCATGGATGTGATTTCTCATATTTCTGTGATCGTAGCTACACACCACTCCCATCACCAACCCAGGCCTTCCTCCACCCTGGTACATGAGGGAAGCGATGCAGGAACACAAAGGATTTCTGAAATCAAAACAATACTGGCCCCAGGGCTGGGATGGGAAGTGGAGCACTGTTGATCGGACACAGAACAATGCATGAGGACCCAGATTGAGCCCCCCAGTCCCCACCCGAGGGACGGGGCGCGACGGGGCGGGGAAGCTTCACCAGCAGTGAAGCAGGGCTGCAGGTGGTGCTGTCTTTCTCTCTCCCTCTCTACATCCCCTTCTCTCTCAATTTCTCTGTCTCTTGCCACTAAATAAATACGTAAGTAAATAATCCCTCCAGGGTTACTGCTGGGCTCGGTGCCTGCACCATGCATCCACCGCTCCTGGAGGCCATTTTTTTCCCCCTTTCGTTGCCCTTGTTGTTGTAGCCTCGTTGTGGTTATTATTATTGCCACTGTTGATGTTGTTCGTTGTTGGATAGGACAGAGAGAAATGAAGAGAGGAGGGGAAGACAGAGAGGGGGAGAGAAAGGCAGACACCTGCAGACCTGCTTCACCGCCTGTGAAGCGACTCCCCTGCAGGTGGGGAGCCAGGGGCTCGAACCGAGATTCTTACGCCAGTCCTTGGGCTTTGCGCCACCTGCGCTTAATCCACTGCGCCACCACCCGACCCCCTAAATAAAATTATTTTAAAAATAAAATTTTAAAAGAAAAACAAAACAAAACCCAAGCCTGAGAGATAGTGAGGTAGATAAAGTACTGAACTCTCCAGCACGAGGTCTGAGTTCGATTCTCAACATAGCAGGCGTCAGAGTGGTGTTCTGGGTTTTCTCTCTCCTGCTCCTCCTATCTCTCTCAGTAATAAACAAAGCTTTAAAATTAAAGAGAAATAGTAGCTGTTATTAAAAAGAAATCCAAACAATAAATGTTTACTATAGAAAATTTCGAAAATATCTCAAAGTAAAAAGGCAGGAATCCTGAGTCTAAAGACAACGTTGTCGCTACTATTTTGCTCTATGTTCTTCAAGTGATTTTCCTTTTCTTTTCTTCTTTCTGGATAGAGACAGAGAGAAATTGAGAAGGGTAGGGGAGCTAGAGAGGGAGAGAGACAGAGAGACTCCTGCAGCCCTGCTCCACCACTCATGAAAGTGAGGACCAGGGGCTTGAACCCCAGTCCTTGCGCACTGTAATGTGAGCACTTAACCAGGTGCGCCACCGCCTGGCCCCTTCAAATGATTTTCCTACACAGGATGTAAGTGTTATTTACTATAGTACACAGTTAACTAATATTATGTAAAAAGAACAATTCCTTAAACTAAGATTGTTTACTGGCAAAAAAAAAAGCTTATCTGCTTTTCCTAATAGTTTTATTTATTTATTTTTGTATTTTAATCAGTGATGTACAAGATTATAAGATATTAGGGGTTTAATTCTACACCACTTCCTCCACCAGAGCTCTGGGCCTTCCCCCTCCCCAAAGAGAACCACCACAGTTCTCTCAAGGTCTTAGATACGTGTTGAATCTATCTATCTATCATCTATCTATTTATATGTATAGCAATTTCACGTTTCAATTCTCTACATTTTCATATGTTTTCGATATTCAGGCAATTCTAGTATTCTCTCTTTGGCTACAATGATGCAGTAGTGGTCTGTAAGCAAAATCTTTCTTCTTGTAAGAGAGGTTTCCAGAAATATTTTCCCTAGGTCAGCTTTTTTTGAGGACCGAGTCTATTAAGGACTGATTCTCTATTACCTAATAAATACCAGCACAGAGAGCAATTTGGGGTGAACTGTTAGGAGACTGTAACCAAACGGAACTGTAGCATGGATCGTAACAGAGCAGCATACCCTACCCAGGTTCTGCAAACTACAGATGGAGAGGGCATTCAGCCTTGCTAGGGGCTACACCAGAAAGACACATTCGGCCATCTGTTTTTCACCTCGCCAGATGGCCCTTACCTGCAGCAGAAGCAAAGGTAGATTTTCAGGGCTGTACTCTCTTCTTAGGCAGCTCTCTAGCTCCCTCTGTAGGACATCTGCCTGAACAACAAGGGGCTTTGACTCAGCCACCTGAGCACCCAGCAACAGAGCAGACACAGGGATAAAGACAGTAACTCATCAGTGTTTATGACAGGCAGTGACATACTATTAATGTATATACAGTTTCAATGTAGCACATGATGTCATTGTACTGAAATTTCCAAATAACTTTAAAATTTTTTTAAAAATTATCTTTATGTGGCCGGCTGGTAGAGCACCTGGTTGAGCGCACGTTACAGTGCGTAAGGACCTAGGTTCGAGCCCGCAGTCCCCACCTGCAGGGAGAAAGCTTTGCAAGTGATGAAGCAGTGCTGCAGGTGTCTCTCTGTCTCTCACCCTCTCTATCCCTCCCTTCCCTCTCGATTTCTGTCTCTATCCAATAAATACATAAATAAAAAATTTTAAATTATTTTTATTTATTTATTGGATAGAGACAGCCAGAAATCAAGAGGGATGGGGGAGACTGAGAGGGAGATAGAGAGAGAGAGACACCTGCAGCCCTGCCTCACATGCAAAGCTTTCCCCTTGTAGGTGGGGACCAGGACTCGAACCTGGGTCCTTGCACATGCTAACATGTATGCTCAAGGAGGTGTGCCACCACCCAGTCCCCCAAATGACAACTGTTCATATCACAAATCAGGCAATTCTAGAATCTAAAACATTAAAAAAAAAAAAAACACCAGGGGCTGGGAGCAGCACTACAGAGATAATATGATGGCCATGCAAAAATACTTTCATGCCTGAAGCACCAAAATCCCAAGTTCAATCCCCAGTCCCACCATAAGCCTGAGCTGAACAGTTCCCTGATTAAAAATAATAATAATAAAGATAATAAATAAAATAAAAAATCAGGGCCTGAGGAGGTGATTCAGTCAGTACACTGGAAAAATACCTAAAGATCTGAACCCGGACTGGTAAGATAGCTCACCAGGCAGGGTGCCTGCCTCGCGAGCATAAAGTTCTGGGCTGGATCCCTGGAGCCTCCTGAGAGCAATATGCACAAGACAAGTCACGACCCCATGGGTGGCATCAGCATCAGCGCTCTGTGACGATCTCCAAGGAAGCTGTGGCCTGCTCAGACTAAGCAGGTGTGTGAGGTGTGTATTCAGCTATTCTGTCCTTAGAAACGCTGTCGGTAATGTCAGATGTTTGCTTGCAGGAATAAGTTCTTCCAGCTAAAAATGTTTCCAATACATTACTCAGAATTGAACGGAGTGTTGTATTGACATGACCCACTCACCTGTAAGGTCTTCTTTAGGGTCAGTTCCCTTTCTCTTCTGAAGTAAGCAATGTCCTTTGGTATTCGAACAGAGCTGCAGAAAGCATTAGTCAACAAAAACTATCATTACAGAAGATGAAGCTGACAAGGTGATACCTCCGTGACCCTTTACAACTGCTTGCTTCTTAAAAAAAAATCCTATTATACTGTATCTATTTGTCTTGAAATCTCTTAACTATGACTTTCTTTGGGCCAAATTGCTTCTACTTCAGATTTACTTTTTTTTTTTTTTTTTGCCTCCAGGGTTACTACTGGGGCTCTGTGCTCTGCGGCTACAGACAGACTATGACCCACATAGTCAACAACTGCTACCTCTCCAGGTTCAAAGGAGGTCTCGAAACTTTACATCAGGCTCAACCTGACGCTGTTGACTGGCTACGGAAGAAGGGCAAATGCTAGAAGAAGAAGTGCCTGCACCACGAATCCACTGCTCCTGGATGCCATTTTTCCCATTTTGTTGTTGTTGTTATTGCTGTTGTTGTTGTTGTTGGATAGGACAGAGAGAAATCAAGAGAGAAGTGGGGGGAGAGAAAGAGAGACACTTGCAGATCTGCTTCACTGCTTGTAAAGTGAGCCCCGCAGGTGGGAAGCCAGGGGCTCGAACCAGGATCCTTGTGCTGGTCCTTTTGCTTTGCACCATGTGTGCTTTACCTGGTGCGCTACTGCCCAGCCCCCGGATTTACTGGTTTTTTTTTAATTGTTGGTATTATCTTTATTTATTTATTAGATAGAGACAGCCAGAAATCAAGAGGAAAGGGGGTGATAGACACGGAGAAAGAGAAAAATCTGCAAAACTGCTTCACCACTCACAAAGCTTTCTCCCTACAGGTGGGGACCGGGGGCTCAGGCCTGGGTCCTTGCACACTGTCATATGTGTGTCCAACCAGGTGCGCCACCACCCAGCCCCCAGACGTACTCTCTATTCTAACTCCAGAATATGAAGAGAGGCATGGTGGTAAGGATTCCTATTTCCCACCCCATTTCCTCCAGTACCCTGGTCCCTACAAAGTGCCGTGTTTATCAGACCTCTGTTCCGCTCACTGACACATAAACCAGTACCCTGTTATTGAAATGAAGTGTCATTATTTGTCTGTTCTTTTTTAAAAGAAATTAAAAAGTTTTAAATCCTTTGTTCTTGCTCAACTTCCTGGAGGTGAAAATAATCTGAAAAGGAAATACATTTGGGGGAAAAAAATAACCAGACATTATGCACCCCTTGGAAAACCATAGCAGAGCTGCTGGCTTAAGTATCCTTGTCACAAGGGAGTTGTTTGCGCCATGGGCTCTGACACAAGCAGGTGCATAGTAAGAGCACTTTCTGATTTTCTTGGGTTGGACTACATATCTTGACAAAGCTAGAATATAAGAAAGCACCACAGACAGCTTCCACATCTGAGCTTAAGGCAACACCAGCTGTTTGTGTGAAAAGAGAGGATGGGACTGAGAGAGACTGGTGTGAGAGCGTGGGTTACAGCCTCAAGACTAGGCCTTTGGGCGGTAGCGCAGCAGGTTAAGCGCAGGTGGTGGTGCAAAGCGCAAGGACTGGCATAAGGATCCCGGTTCGAGCCCCTGGCTCCCCACCTGCAGGGGAGTCGCTTCACAAGCGGTGAAGCAGGTCTGCAGGTGTCTTTCTCTTCCCCTCTCTGTCTTCCCCTCTTCTCTCCATTTCTCTCTGTCCTATCCAACAACAATGACAACAATAATAACCACAACAATAAAACAACAAGGGCAACAAAAGGGAATAAATAAATAAAATAAATATTTAAAAATAAAAAGACTAGGCTTTCACACCGCAACTATTTACCTGTATCTTCCAGCTGCTCCCAGGAGAGACCCTTGTCCTTCTATCTCGGATTTCAGCTCAGCCAGCTGCACAGCCAGTTCTTTTTCCAGCAACTGGACCCTTTCTGTGGATGCAAGCTGATAGATCTTATCCATGGTTTGCACTTGGAATGAGTGCTTTCCTGTTCCTAGGCAAAAAAGAACATAAAGTCGAGGCTGATTCTCACCGTGCCCGTTCCCTAGTGTGGGTGGCTTTGTCAAACACTACTGAAGAAATTATGTCAACTTTGGTGGTGGTGGTGGGGGTGTGTGTGAGGGGGTGCTGTTGTAGTCTGAAGACTATTATTGTGTATGATTTCATGGCCATATATTAAACGGTAGAGAAAGCACAGGTTAGAATTTCTGTTCACAACCAGATGTCCAACGTCAGATGAGTGGCTTTGAAAAGTGTACTGTGTAAACACACAACAAAATATTACTTAGCTATTAAAAATGGTGGGGTTTTGGAAGAAAATCATACTTTTGCATTTGACTGGATTTCCTTAATTTTGAATCTTTATATTGACACCCTGCCTTTGCCATCAAGTGAAATAGTGGATCCTATAGCCGCTGCCCCCACCCACCACCATAGTTCATAACCTATAAAACTCAACATGATGATGTGCTAAGTATTGAGTGTCATGGTGTCAAGACTCTGATCACCAGCATAAATCGACTATCTGACTCAGAACTATGGGCTCTGTGAGCAGACGGCGTAGATCATGGCTTCTGCTGTCCTCACTTGTACTACAAAGGTAGAGGCGACGTCACTTTATGGCCACGTTACAAAGATTTAAAGCATTTAATTTTTCCTTTTTTTTTTTTTTTGCCTCCAGGGTTATCGCTGAAGCCCGATGCCAGCACTACAAATCCACTGCTCCTGGCGGCCATTTTTCCATTTTATTGGACAGGACAGAGAAATTGAGAGAGGAGGGGGAAACAAGGAGAGAGACAGGGAGACATTTGCAGATCTGCTTCCCTGCTACCCGACCCCCCACCCGCAGATGGGGAGGGGCTCGAACCTGGATTCTAGCGTGGGTCCTTGCACACCATGCCACATGCGCTTAACTGGGTGCACCACCACCCAGCCCCAGCATTTAATCTTTCCTTTCTGCTTTTGACGTCCCTAGATTTTTTCAGAGATTTTTTTTTTTTTTTTTTTTGGTCTCTCTCTCTGTGTCTCTGCTCATCTGCTCATATTTCAACAAATATCTAAGCTGTGGAGACGGTTTGTGGACAGGCTTCCTTTGGGAGCCTTTTCTTTTTTTTTTAAATTTTAATAAATATTCAAACTGGAAATGAGCCAGGGTATTCGGTCTAGGTTACGAACCTGAGTAATCAATCTGTTCCATTCGACACACTGCCGGAGCTCTGCAGAATTCGTTCTTGTTTCCCTCAGCAAAAGTTAAAGCGTTGTTATGAAAAATATTTGCCACTTGGCAGTGTCCTTTCAAGTTATGCAAACAGTTAAACAGCTGCACTAACAGCTGCATTCCACCCTGAAGAAACAAACGGGCTGGTTCTTCTCCCAGAGGCCAGCCATCTTGCGTCCCTTTCCTGACCAGCTTCCACACTTCACAGCTTAGAAATGAGAAAGTTTAATCCTGTGCCGCATGACTAGCTGCGCACTCAAGGACAGTACTAGCAAAATTAACGTGAGGAGAAGTCAGTCTTTGACAACTGTCTGTGGAAGGGGTCCAGCTCCCAGGAACCCAGGCTGAGCACCATGGCCTGCCTAGCCTTAAAGAGAAAAGCAATGGTTTATTTTGGCAGGGAGGCAGGGGGGCAGTTTCCCTATACTGAGCACCTACTGTGTGCCATCCAGGCACTGGGCCCTCACTGCAAGTCTCAGAAAAAAATGTTTCAAAATTGCTTCAGTATGTTAAAAATGGGCATATTTCATTAGTGATTGAATATGAGGAAAAAAAAAAATTTCATGTCCTTAAAAGTGGTGAGATTTACGTGCTAAGATCTAGTGAGATTAGCTTCAGCGGAGGCTGGGAGGTGTTCAATGGGTGACATTTTTAATAGAGAAATACAGAGTTGCTTCTGCTACACGTATTGAGTTAAGCCTGTGATTTTCCTTATAGGCCTCATAATGGGAGATTCACAATATTTTCAATTCAATTATTAAACCCCCCCCAATTGCTTTCCTGGCTAAGCCCCATTTGGTCATAACTTTTTAAAAAGAAAAAAGAAAACTAGATCCACTACCAGGGAGGTAGCACAGCAGTTATGCAACAGACTTTTATGCCCAAGGCTCAGAGGTTTAATTGCTAGCTCCAACATAAATTAAAACTATGCCGAGGGAGTCCGGTGGTAACTCAGCAGGTTAAGCAAATGTGGCGCAAAGAGCAAGGATCAGCATAAGGATCCGGGTTCGAGCCCCCGACTCCTCACCTGCAGGGGAGTCGCTTCACAGGCGGTGAAGCAGGTCTGCAGGTGTCTGTCTTTCTCTCCCCCTCTCTGTCTTCCCCTCCTCTCTCCATTTCTCTCTGTCCTATCCAACAACAATGACATCAACAACAACAATAAAACAAGGGCAACAAAAGGGAATTAATAAAAAAAATTAAAAAGAAATTGTGTCAGTAAGAGGCCAGTTGATGGTGCATCGGGTTAAACGCACATGGTGCAAAGCACAAGGGCCAGGCAAGGATTCTGGTTCGAGCCTCCTCACCCTCCCCACCTGCAGAGGGGTTGCTTTGGAAGTGGTGAAGTAGGTCTGCAGGTGTCTATCTTTCTCTCCCCCTTTCTGCCTTCCCCCCCTCTCAATTTCTCTCTGTCCTATCCAACAACAACAGCAGTAACAACAACAATGGGAAAAAAATGGCTACCAGCAGCAGTGGATTCATAGTGCAGGCACTGAACCCCAGCAATAACACCGGAGGCTAAAAGATTTTTTTTCTAAGTAAAAATTGTGTCTGTGTGTGTTGTGCCTGCATTCATAACCTTCCGGCAGTTCCCTGCCTTCTCTTTGTCAACAACAGAGTAACTGTAGGCAGACATGGTAAATGCTTTAAGAAAGAACATAGTCGGGATTGTCCACTCACATGGAAGAGCCCTTGCCTTTCTAGAAGAGGGTTAGTTCTCCTGGTCTTTGTTGTGTCTGTACTTTTGCCGTATGTCTGAACATGTGTTTGTGCCTTTGTAACTCACCTGTTTTAGGAGAAGCAAGACCTTTTCACTGAATCCTCCCTAAAGCCCTAAAGTCTCAAGCCTGGCTGGATGTTTTCCCCTCTAGTTCACTGTTGCTAGGAGAGGGAGTGCATGACTTCCTGGGTAGCTTCCCTGGAAGTGCACAAACTGGAAGCTAGTGCCAGGTGTCTCCTGGACTTTGCCCTAACTCCACTTCTCAGTTCATTTAACTCTGTATCCCCGTGAGGAGGCCATAACTGTATTGAGTTCATTTTGAGTTCTGTGCTTCTATTTTGATTGAAATCACTGGAACTAGAGGTATTAGAGATCTCTGAAAAGATACTTTGCAATTCTGAGAGGAAGGAACATCAGCCAGAAGTTGTCCTGTCTAGTTCTAGTCCACCAAAGAAATGAACATGGGAATCTGTCTTTCCTTAAGCTACGTTCTAATAAAAATAACAATACTTCCATTCTGGCAATTCTGGTGCCTGAAGATACATTATGACTTTTCTGGATATATTAATTGTTCAACAAAACAAAACCGAAAGAGGAGGAGAAGGGGAGACGGGTGGTGGTGGGGGTGGTGTAAGACAGGTGGAGGGTGTGAAGATAGAGAAGAGGTGTAGGGAGGGTGACTCAGCACCTGACCCGGGAAACACAGGAGAGAGAAGCAACGAGAAAGCAGATGGGACTCCGTGTATCCATGGATGGCCTCGGAGGGTTTTCTGTTCTCCCTCTCGCAGAAGTTTTAATTACTATTATTATTATTATTAACATTTATTTATTTATTAATGAGAGGGGAAGGAGGAGAGAGAGAAAACCAGATAGCACTCTGCTGCGTGTGCTGCCGGGGATCAAATTCAGGACCTCCTGCTTGAGAGTCCAGTAACTTAGCCACTGCGCCGCCTCCCAGACCACTACTATGATTATTTTTAATTGGGCTGAAAGTGGCTCAGCAGTGGAGTCTCACGTGCTGTGGGAATGAAGCCCTGGGCTAAATCCCAGCACCATAATGGTGAAGGGGAGGGCAGGGAGGAGAGGGGAGGGGAGGGGAGAGGAGAGGAGGGGAGGGGAGAGGAGAGGAGGGGAGTGGAGAGAGGAGGGGAGGGGAGAGGAAAGGAGGGGAGGGGAGAGGGGAGGGGAAGGGAGAGGGGAGGGGAGGGGAGAGGGGAGGGGAGGGGAGAGGGGAGGAGAGGGGAGAGGAGAGGAGAGGGGAGAGGGGAGGGGAGGGGAGAGGGGAGGAGAGGGGAGAGGAGAGGGGAGAGGGGAGGGGAGGGGAGAGGGGAGGGGAGGAGAGGAGAGGAGAGGAGAGGAGAGGAGAGGAGAGGAGAGGAGAGGAGAGGAGAGGAGAGGAGAGGAGAGGAGAGGAGAGGAGAGGAGAGGGCAACCACAAAATGGAGTTGTATGTTCTGAACTCCACCCAGACTTTAACATTTTTATTTATTTATTTATTGGATAGAGATAGTCAGAAATTGAAAGGGAAGAAGGACAGAGAGAGGAAGAGTGACAGAGAGACACCTGCAGCCCTGCTTCACCATTCACAAAGCTTCCCCCTGCAGGTGGGGACCAGGGGCTCAAACCAGGGACCTTGTGCACTGTAACATGTGCACTCAACCAGGTGCACCACCACCTGGGCCCCTCACCCATATATATATATATATATATATGTTTTTTTTTTAATTTACAAGATCATGGTTTTCACAATTGTACAGTTTCCCATCTCCTCATAAGTGTCAGCAAACCCTATACCCCACCATCTTCGTCCTTCACCATAGGAGGCTGGGTCTAGAAACGTAATCTCTTCTTGTTTTTACTAGATAGGACAGATAGAAATGGGGAGGGGGTGGGGATAGAGACAGACAGAAAGGCTCATGAAGCGACCTCCCAGCAGTTGGGGACCAGAGGCTTGAACCCATGTCCTTGCACACTGTAATGTGTGCACTTAGCCAGCTGCACCCGCTACTGGGCCCCCGACCAGGGAATGTGATCTCACATCAGTCAAGTTACTGTTCCCTGATCAACGCCAGTGAAGTCATCTGAAAACAATCTCTTCTGTTGCTGACAATCTGCTTGGGGCTCATTTTCCTGTTTTGTCCTGCTCTGTTGTCCCTTGAGGCTTCACTGCTCTGAGCCCACCATTCCGATAGATAGAGACCAAGGCAAGGAGATGGAGAGAGGAGAAAGGCACCATAGCCCAGTTGCTTCCCAAAGCACAGTGGGGACCAGGACTCTCTGAGGCTGTGTGCTGGATAAAGAAGGCACACTACCCCGCTGAGCCATCCTGCTGGCCCTGTTCCACCTCATTTGTGCCCAGGGGATGGGATATGGAGATCGGGTGGTGAGAATTGTGTGGCATTGTACCCCTCCTAACCTACGGTTTTGTTAATATCTCCTTTCTTAAATAAATAAATAAAAAGAAAAATAAAATAAAATAAAAATAAAAAGCCTTCCACTTTCTGCAGGTCATCACAGATCTTTCTACCTGCTAGGTGGAATGCTATTAATGATTCACAGATCCTTTATTAAAGCCATTCAGGTCTCTGATTGTGTGGATTTTGAGTTTCAACACAGTATGTTAGAAAAGTACTGTTTTCTACCTTTTCTAAATCTTTAGTTGTTGGACTGGCTTGTTTTTAATTCAGCAGGGAGTAGATTAAATTAATAGCATTTTAGCACATTGGTTAACATAATCAAATTAAAAAATAAAAAAATAAAAAATAAAATTCTACATTTTATGATGAGTTCAAAGGATTGCCCAGAAGTGGTGCTGGGGATTGGAAGTCATGGGTATGTGTGTCGTACCCAATACCAAAAGCACAGTCCTCTCTCTACTTAAGAGAATTATGGGGCCAGGTGGTGGCACACCTGGTTGAGTACACGTCACAATGCGAAAGGACCCAGGTTCGATCCCCTGGTCCCCACCTGCAGGGGGAAAGCTTCACAAGTGGTGAAGTAGGGCTGCAGGTGTCTCTCTGTCTCTCTGTCTCCCTATCACCCCCATTCCTCTCGATTTCTAACTGTCTCTATCCAATAAATACATAAAGATAATTTAAAAAAAATTTTTAAAAAGAGTTAAATTGTGATCCAGGAGATGGCACAGTGGATAAAGCATTGGACTCTCAAGCATGAGCTCCCAAGTTCAATCCCCAGAAGCACATGCACCAGAGTGATGTCTGGTTCTTTCTCTCCTATCTTTCTCACTAATACATAAATAAAATCTTTAAAAGACCCTCTGAAAATTCACCTAGAGTGCCTAGCATTATAAGCCACAACACAAGGAAGAATGAAAATACATAATACTGATACACATTCTTCTGGGCTTATCAGTGAAACAAATTATATACATAAAAATCTTGGAATAGCTTTGTTAAAGATTATTTACTTAAAAAGATCAAAAGTAGATATCTTATCCTAGGAGTAACTTTAATGTTAGTATTGAATTTTTTAAACTTGTAGTGCATGTTTAGGAAAATAAAGGTTACCCTTGCTTGTTTATGTTGTGTCCATGCATTCAATACTGAAGATGTTAAATACTGCTCTCACAAAGTATGCATCGTATATTTTGGCTTTCGCTATCTCTGAGAAAATATTTTTAAGATACTAAAGATGCTTTTTTTTCTCTTGCTGGAAATCATAAACTATAAGACCATTAATGTTTCATAGAATCCTCAGGAGTGTTTTAAAAATTTAATTTTAAACAGGTTTCCTGTGTCCCAGTATGATTTATGTCTTAACACATTCGTAAAGTGAAAAGGGCCTACAGTGATGAAAAGTGAAATACTTTCCAACTCAGTGAGAATATTCTGGACAACTGCCCTGTAAACACCAATCTTATATTTCAGGAGGGGGAAAAAATAACCACATTCCGTTCTAGCTCAGGAAATATCTTTTTTTAAAAAAATCCTAAAAAATTAATGTGCATTTTACTTTAAGGAAAAGTAAGTAAGAATTACCTTCCCAGGCTTTCCAGAACTTACTCTACTTCACTGAATTTCAATTTAATCAAGTTAGGTTAGGCCAAAATAGGTCAAAAGTGTATTATTTTAGCTATGGCTAGCAAGTCTGAGTCTGTGTACAATCCTTTTTTCTTGCCCTTTAAGTATTCAAGCAACTTCAGTAATTTGTAATGGTGAGTAAGCTTTTACAAGCGGGTACAGTTCCATGGAGTGAACATCATTCTGATGACACTTACTCAGAGGTTTTTCCCCACTACCCAGAAAGAATGAAGTGGTTTCACTGCTCTGGCTGAGCAGGCTATGAAAAGTTATAGGAGTATGAACTCTTAGTGTGCAGTTGCTACCTTATTCAATGAGATAATATTTTAGGTCAGGTATTTATATGTTTTATCTACTCAGTTAAAAAATATTCTATCTGGAGTGGCTGAGCAAGTTGTGGTCTATATACACAATGGAATACTACTCAGCTGTTAAAAATGGTGACTTCACCATTTTCAGCCGATCTTGGATGGACCTTGAAAAAATCATGTTGAGTGAAATAAGTTAGAAACAGAAGGATGAATATGGGATGATCTCACTCTCAGGCAGAAGTTGAAAAACAAGACCAGAAAAGAAAACACAAGTAGAACCTGAAATGGAATTGGCATATTGCACCCAAGTAAAAGACTCTGGGGTGGGTGGATGAAGAGAATACAGGTCTATGAAGGATGATAAATGACATAGTGGGGGTTGTATTGTTAAATGGGAAACTGGGGAATGTTATGCATGTACAAACTATTGTATTTATTGTTGAATCTAAAACATTAATTCCCCAATAAAGAAATAAATTAAAAAATATTCTATCTGGTCTGTTGCTTAGTAAAAGGACACATTTTTAGAGGGAGGGAGGTCTTATTTTTTTATGTGTCCATTCTGTTGATTATTGATGCTCAAACAAATAGGGCTTGGCAAGGGAGAGATCTTTGCTCATTTCGGATTTCAGATTTGCACAGAGCTTTCCTCTTAGACACTTCATACATGTGTGAATCATGAAACTGTCTCAAGTGCCTCTAGAACAAACCTCTTCCCTAGTCATCTGACTCGGGTGTCACTGGATTCCAAACAGAGGCGATGACCAGATAGCAGTGATGCCGTGGGTTAAGGAGTTCATTTTGAATAGATTTGTGTCCACACTAGACAAGCCTCATTTCTCTATTGCCAGTTTGCTTAATGTTTTGAGAAGAGTTGTCTACAGACCAAGAGATGTAATAGTATTGATTAAAAATAGGACTTCAATTCACAAAAAAAAAAAAAAAATTGTGATTGTATTTCTGAGACAGATGGCCACAAGTCACAGCAGAGGAACTGGGAATATCATTCTTTTAAATTGGCTTTTACTTTCCTCCACATCTTTCAAATTCAATCCCTTTGAACACTTATTAAGAACCAACTTTTCTTCCCCAAGTAATACTTTCAAGTGTAATTCAATATTCACAAACTATCACAAAACACAGCTACTTTCTCTGAGTGCTTGGTACACTCGGATTTTCTATGCTGCTCTTCATTATTTCTTTTTTAAATGTGGATCTATGTCCCCGTCCCCTATCAATGTCTCTGTTTAAAACATACAAAACAAATGTAAATTAAAAAATGTTAAAAGTGAGCCACCGAATTGATTCCACAATCCATTCAAAAGCTATGATTGGCACTTTGAGAAGCACTGTCTTAGTGAGGAAGCTGAAGAATTTGGATACAGAGTGACTGAGACTTAATAATATATATTTGCCTCCAGTTTTTATTGCTGGGACTCAGTGCCTGCACCATGAATCATGAATCCACTATTGACCCTGGAGGCCCTTTTTTTTTTTTTCTGGATAGGACAGAGAGAAATTGAGAGAGGAGGGGAAGACAGAGAGGCTGAGAGAAAGACAGACACCTGCAGACCTGTTTCACTAATTGTGAAGTGACCCCTCCTCCCTGCAGGTGAAGAGCCTGGGCTCGACAGGATCCTTGCACTGGTCCTTGCGCTTCACACTCTATGCGTGCGCTAACCCACTGCACTACTGCCCGGCCCCAGCTTATCACTTATCTTAGCCTTACTGGTGAGGAAGCTGAAGAATGAGGATACAGAATGACTGAGGCTTATCATAAGAAAGTATCTGGCACCCATCTGCATAACTGTACGCAAGCCATTGAGTTGGTCTTTAGTACTTAACTTGTGTTTTAAATCACCCCGGCTTTATTTATGATTTTTTTTGTCTCCTCACTCCCTTCCCATTTACTTCAGTGACTCATGTCCATTTGCTTCTGCCCAGCCTTTGGCTTTAACACTGGCTATGTGGACAAGTATGTGTTGCAAATGGCTAACTTAAATTCAAAGTCACCAGGTAACTTCAATCTCCAAGACCAGTGAAGATGAGGACTCCCAGACCAAGGTCGCCACCCAGGTGAGAAAGCTGGTGAAAGCCCCAGATGGACAGACAAGTGCAAACAGGCCGACTTCACCCGCAGAGCAAAACAGACTCCATAGGCAAGTGTTTCCTGGTTTGCTCTTTTGTGCTGGCCATTTAAACGCTGTATTACCTATTGTCTTAACAACTGTATTTATGCACGTGTCTTATATCCTGCCAGTCTTTAAAATGACTTGAAGACAGAATTCATGCATAATTTATCTTTCTAAGTATGTAGGCACAGTATACGCAGAGATGAACAGATCAGTAAATACTTGAAGAATGAACTTATCAAACACACCAACGCATGATGACCTAACCCCTCATCTTTTCTACTTAGAATTATATGATCAAAAAACAAACAAAACCATCATTCCAGGGCCTGTTCATTGTGGGAACCCTTCTTCCCCCATCTCCAAACAAACACGGAAAGAATACTTTTAGCCAGTAATTGTGCAAAACAGGGTCACATATCCTTGAAAGGTGAAACAACAGAACAGTTGAACTAGTGCCTGAAATAGCAGTTCCTGACTCAATAAGGGGATCCCTGTTAAATAATATTAAAACTTTTTAATGAGATATCATTACCAAATGAATATTTATTAAGAGGCTAAGTACTGGTCAGGTATTGTGAGCTATGTGCTAGTAGAGAAAGGATCTTTCCCTCGGGGAACTTTTGTTCTATGGGGAAGAAAAACAAGAAAATGAAGCTGTGAAATGGCTAGCAAGGAGATATCAAAGCCAGCTTGGGAAGAAGAAGGGGGTTTGAAGGGAGGTATCAAGAGGGCTTCTTCTCTCTCTCTTTTTTATTAGTGATTTAATAACTACTGACAAGACTGTTGAGTAAGAGGGGTACAATTCCACACAATTCCCACCACCAGAGTTCCACCCTACCCCTCCATTGGAAGCTACCCTCTGAGTGTAGGGACTGAAAGATATCTATGGGGTGCAGAGGGTGGGATGGCTTCTTATAGGAAGCAGTAAGTTGAAACCTGAAGAACGAGACAGTTAACCATGTAAAATATTGGCAGATAATGGTGAGTCATTTCACTCTCTCTCTCTCTCTTTTTACCAGAGCAGTGTTCAGCTCAGGCTTATGGTGGTGTGGGGGATTGAATCTGCGATGTTAGAGCCTCAGGCATGAGAATCTGTTTACATAACCACTATTCTATCTACCCTCTGCCCTTCACTCTCATTTTTAAATATTGTTCTAAAAAGTTAATTATGTCACAACTTTATATCTTCAGATTGATAATTTTAAACTTTATTTAATTTTGACAGGGCTGAGAGGTAGTGAGGGAGGACAGAGGAGAGACACCTGCAGCACTGCTTCATTGATTATGACGCTTCCCCCTCTAGGTGGGGACCAGGGGCTTGAACCCAGGTCCTTGAGCACGGTAACATGTGCACTTAACCAGGTGCACCACCACCTGACCCCGAATCAATAATTCATAATGTCAAACATTCTTTCTCTCACCAACCCATGGATCGAGTCTTCCAACACTACAGATTATTAAACAGGCCATTAATAAGTCTTACATAGTGCTGACAAAATAGCTCACTTGGATAGGGCACTGCTTTGCCACATGTGACCCCAGTTTAAGCCCAGCGCCCATGATACTGAAGAAAGTTTTGATGCTGTGGTTCCCCCGGGGCTCCAGCTGGCTGGGCTAGCTTCATGGCTAGGCAGGGAAGCTGTATTTCTTTATTCAAGGACAACGATTCATAAACTAACCCAAACTAATCACCAAACAGAACTCTGTTGCCTCTTTCCCCTGCGGTGGCGCCAAGCACTCTCGAACTCTGGAACTCTGGAACTCTCTCGGGGTTCCTTGGGGCGGGGACAAGCGGGCGCGAAACTAGCAGGACTGAACCAATTTTTTTGGCAGGGGGAGAGCTAGAACAAACCAATGTAAAGCATACAACACCCAGCCCCCATGATACTGAAGAAAGTTTTGATGTTGTGGTTCCCCCCCACCCATTTCTATTTATCTGATAATCAGAGCAAGGAAACCTCAGAAATGACCAATAAATAAGTTAATTAATTAGGGTTCTTCAAAAAATTAATCTATATGGTCAAAGAAATACTTTAGAACATAAAGTAACAAGTGATCGGTTTGCTTCCCTACTATTTCTGCTAAGTTAAATACACAGGTATGAAATGGACCGTGTATGTATAATTTAGGAAGTTTCTTGGGCAAGCAGAGTAGCTCCTTTAGTGTGCTGTACTGCTATATATGTGACCCAAGTTCTAGCCTGCTCCCCACCATTTTGAAGGAAGCTATACTCTAAAATAAAATAAAATAAAAGTTTCTTCAATGTTGAGTGATAGTTTATAATTAGCACCTAGCAGTATTTGTACCAAATAAGAATTTACGGATTCTTCTATGCTATTAAGAAGACTCCCCCACTCCAATACAAAATGAAAACAAACCCATCAGGGAAAAAAAAAAAAACCACCTGGTTCACTATGTAAATAACTATAGATATGATAGAAATCAGTTGTGGCCCAGATAATACTTTAAAATCTTTTGACTTTGTTGTGCCTAACATCCCTCACCTTGCAAAATACAAAAGGGAAATTCTAAACGTTACATGAAAACAAGCATATATAGGTTAAAGAGAAAAGGCCGAGGAATTGGTAAGGTCTATTTACCAATAAATCAGTAGCTTCAGATAAGCACCAGTCAGTATTATTTTTATTTATCCCCATTTGAATTAAAAGGTGCCATGGTGCACAATAAGAATTCTTTTTTTTTTGTCCAACAGATGCTATAATGTTTTAAGTGGTTTGTGCATCTGGGGTTAGCCTGTACTGATTTGAACTTCATGGACAATGACGTGCTCTCTCTCAGCAGAAACAGCTTAATGGACAGCTGAATGGAGTTCTAGGAAGCCCACTAGGAGTCTCACCACTTCCTCTCCACCAACAACAGCGGCTGCTCCACTGTGGGCACCCATGAGCACTCGACTTCTGCCATTGCACAGAAAGCCCCTTCCCCACCTTGGTATCTACCGACACTGCAAGTCAGATTTTAATCTTTCTCTCTGTCACTCTCTCCCTCCCTTCCTACTCCTCCCTCTTCCTCTTTACCAGGGCACTGCTCACCTCTGGCTTGTGGTGGTATTGGGGATTGAACCTGAGACTTCAGAGCCTCAGGCCTGAAAGCTTTATTTATTTTTTTTTGTGCTATCTCCCTCACCCTAAGTTGTCGATAGTACTTTATCGTTAAGACTGTATTTTGAAAATAAAAAAAATTCAAAAATAAACTCCAAGTACATCACCCCAGGCAGCTAATTCACTATGGAGAATAAACATTTTTGATCCAAGAGCAACAAAATGTGGACACTTCTCTCTGGGTCTCCAGTCTAGGGCTACTACGGAACAAAAGCAGTGCGCACGCAAACACACACACACACACACACACACACACACACACGCACACACACACACGCACATTCAGAATTCCAAGTCCTATTGTCAGGATTAGAATATTTACATTACCTGCTGCTTCAAACACTGGAACTTTCTCCTTTCATCGAAGCTGAGACTTGCCTTAGCAAGAAAGTTGCTCTTTCATTTTTTCCTCTCAATTTCTGTCTGAACAAAACAGAAAAAGAAAAAACTGTTTTGCACTTAGGGGAACCAAATCAACGCTATCTTAGAAGTTTCTGCGAGGCAGAGCAAGCTGTAGGGTTGCTATAGCGACTCCTGTACACTGGCCATAGATGGCCTCTTCCAGGAAGGAAATCATTTGCTCCGCCCTCCAAGGAGCAAAGTAGTACGGCAAGTAGCAGTTGGCAGTCGTATTTTTAGGTCAGTAGGTGTGATGGAGCAACAATAAAAAGCCATTCTTTAGTTTATTTTTTATATGTGACTTTTAATAGACTTTTTCATTATTATTATTATCATTTTTATTATTTTGCCTCCAAAGTCATCACTGGGGCGTGGTACCTACACTACGAATCCACTGCTCCAGCAGGCCATCTTTCTACCATTGTCGTCCTTGTTATTGATGTTGTTGTTGTTGGATAGCACAGAGAGAAATGGAGAGAACAGGGGAAGACAGAGATGGGGAGAGAAAGACAGACACCTGCAGACCTGCTTCACCGCCTGTGAAGCTTTCCCCCTGCAGGTGGGGATGGGGCCCAGGGTGGGGGGGGCTCAACCTGAGTCCTCACACATGGTAACGTGTGCGCTCCACCTGCTGTGCCACCACTCGGCTCCCTATAGTTTCTCTACAATAAATATTACCCACCAGACCAGAATCCAAAGTGCTGAATCAGATGATGTATTTCCATGCTATGGCAGGAATGCGTTATTTACTTCAGTAACCTAGAAACCTGAGTTAAGAGATAACCAGAGCTTAGGAAAAGCAAACAGCCCCAAGTCCATTAGAATATTCTTTTACAGAAGCCAGACCGCCCACCTTCTGCTCCCCAGAATGACCCTGAGTCCATGCTCCCAGAGGGATAAAGAGTAGGGAAGCTTTCAAGGGAGGGGATGGGATATAGAACTCTGGTGGTGGGAATTGTGTGGAATTGTACCCCTTTTTAAAAAAAAAAAAAATTTTTTTTAAATATTTATTTTATTTATTTATTCCCTTTTGTTGCCCTTGTTGTTTTATTGTTGTAGTTATTATTGTTGTTGTTGTTGTTGGATAGGACAGAGAGAAATGGAGAGAGGAGGGGAAGGCAGAGAGGGGGAGAGAAAGACAGACACCTGCAGACCTGCTTCACCGCCTGTGAAGAGACTCCCCTGCAGGTGGGGAGCTGGGGGCTCGAATTGGGATCCTCACTGGTCCTTGCACTTTGCGCCACCTGCGCTTAACCCACTCTGCCACTGCCCGACTCCCCCAAAATTCTTTTATACCTAGAACTTATGTATTCAGAAAGTTCACTAGTGATATACCTCCGACTCTGTCCTTTGGGACATACAGTCTCTTTAACTGCTACCCTATTTTCTGGGCACTTCCCTCCTACTGCTTTTTTTTTTTTTTTTCCTTTCCATCTGTTTTATCTGCTTCAAATGATGCCTTCAATTCAATTTCCCAAAGGATTTCTGTGAAAAACCAAAAAGGTTCAGAAAAGTCATATTCATTTTCAGACCACTAGAAAAATAGGTCACCAGAGATTTATTATAAAACAGTCATATATTTAAAAAAATAATGAATCTTGGGTGACAACATTGACTTAAACATTAAAAAAACAGGATACCATATTCCCCTGATTTTTACTGGGTGAGGTAATGAAATGTTCCATTTTTTCCCTAAACTTCCCTCTTAAAAGTATGTTAACTTTGTGGGTTCCTGACGCTTCACATTCTTGATTCATACTAATGAATTATGTATGTAATACAAGAATAAAACTCTTCTGAAGATAGGCCACTGGTGTTCAGAAAAAAACAGATTTGTAAAAGAAAGTGATAATAGCAGAGGAAAAATTTTTATTTTATTTTATTTATTTATTCCCTTTTGTTGCCCTTGTTGGAAAATTTCTACAGATGAGTTACTGTTATCTAAAAGTAAAATAACTGTTTCTGTTACATAGAAGCTTTGAGATCTTTTCACAAAACTGCAGACCTAGTAAACTTTTCCTTTTCTTTTTCTTTTTAAAGAAAAAAAAAATTACCGCTCTAAGACAAGATAGGGAAGAAACACCAGGAAAGCTGAAAGACCTTTATACAAATACTACTAAATGAAAAAGTGGAATGGTGCTTGAATCTCAAACTTCACTCATTTCTGAGTACCATCAATTCAGTATAATTTTCTAAATTTACCTTAATGTCTTTGAAAAAGAAATAATTACAGCTTCTATAGTATCTGCAACACTGCTAAAATATGAGATTAGGCATTTCAGTCACTAAGAAAAATAAAAAAGCAGTCATTTACTCTTTGGGACTCTTAGAATGCCACTAGACATTAATTTAAAGATACTACAGTGTGACTTTATAGAGGCTAGAAACATAATTCAGAGTTTGGTCAAAGTATATTAAATTAAAACCACTTTAGACAGTTCAAGATTTCATTGACAAGAGTTCATTTAGGGTGACAGGTTTGCTGTCGCTACTGTTCCCACATGATATCATCTCTTCTCAATTTCACTTGAAGATTGTGGACTCGTGTTGGATGGGAGCTGCTGCTCTTCTGAAGATGGTTAGTTGGTGGACATTTCCTGACGCTGTTTTTTATGTTCTTGGATCTCTTAGAGGTGCTATCTTCTTGATGAAGAGCTGAAGCTTCACTCATCACTGAGTTCTTAACTTTTTGCTGTAGCTTACGAACCTAGAGAGGAAAAAAAAAATCTACCATTTTAGTAAAAAAAATATACAAAAACTACTGTCTAAAGTAGAAGTACCGGCTTGATGGTCTAAAGAGTATATAAAATTCAAAGGCTTGGCTTTTTTGGTTTGTTTTACTTATAGAATATTATATGTCCAAAATTACAGTCAAGTAGAACTATAATGAGTAAAACAATCTCTGCTCTCAGGGAATTGACTGCTTTGACTAGTGAGAGTAAAACATTTATGACAACACATAAAGAATACTTTGGGGCTGAGAAGATACCATAGTGGTTATGAAGAAGACTTTACTGCCTGAGGCTCTGACTTCCCTCTCTCTGTATCTCTTTCACTAAACTAAAATTTAAAAGTAATTCAAGCACAGATGAATTTGAGGACTAAAATTATATATTTGAGAGTGTCAGAGTAGTGCCAGAAGTGGGAGAAGTTGAGAGAGGAAGTGTAGGAGACTGCGAATGAGTGAAAACTGGGAGACAAAGAAAAGAGAGAAACTCTTTTTAACATCTTGGAAAGTAGTTTGGCTGGCTGAGCACAGGACTTGAACCCCTGAAGCTTCCAGTTTGATCCCTATACCAAATGTACCTCGTAAAATCACTAATTCATATGGAAGTAAACCTTTCTTTTAAAAACAATCTTTTAGATGGTATTTTATATCTATATCAATATGCCTCTACATTATGTGTGTGTACATACACACACACATGCATATGCAAACACATGTATTTAACTTAAAAGTGTTTCTAAATTTAAAGTACTAGTGAATGCCAATCAAAATATCAAGAAAAGGGGAGGCTGACAGAGCATATATATTACCATGAGCAAAGATTTGGATCAATCCCTTGGACCCCTAGCTGCTTCACAAGTGGTGAAGCATTGCTACAGGTGTCTCTTCTCCCTCCCACAACCTCTCAATTTCTGTCTCTATAAATATAGTCATGCATAGATGGCCCACGTTTTAGAAATAGAATTATTCTACTATTCCTTTGAAGTATCTCCTATGTGAGGCTAGGAAAGTGTACAAATTATATAGTCTCCACTCTCACACAACTATATAAAGATTTTATTTGCCTTATAAGCCAGGAAAGTAAGAGTATTTACTTCAAATACTGTTCTTTCTTTGCCATAGAAGAATAAAGACTATAAATTGCTCATCTTTTTATTACTTTCCTGTAAAAGGGAGGCAGAACTGAGTGGTTAGCATATTGCTAAGTTGCCTGAATGTTGCTCATTCCATTGGCAGATAGTTACATGATGAGATCTGAGGGTTCCTGGAAAGAATCCTGTCTCCTGTTGCAGTAGTGTAATGGTGCTAATAATTCAACTTGTGGAATCATTGTCTTGGGATAAAAATTAAAATAATCCATGCTTTTGTTAATATATTGACACTGCTAAGCCTTTCTTAGTTATTAAGAATTCACCTGCAAGAATAGTCCCACTTCCCACCCTGCTAGCTAGAAGTGCAGATAGATTGTTAAGAAAGGTGAAATAGTGGTTTGGGCATAGGACTACGGCTTGAGGAGTTGGGTTTCTGTAACGTACTGAATTAAAGACCTGATGACATAAGGGACATCATTAGGGCACTAGAGAAGGGAGGGAAAGGAGAAAAGGTGAAAAAGATCATGGGAGGACCACAAAGACAAATTCAGTGGGTCTCACAGTCTTTCTAAAGCCATTATTATTTACATAAATGAACTTTATTCCTTTTTTTTTCCATAGATTTTATTTATTAATGAGAGAGATAAGGGAAATCAGAGAAAGAGAACAGGACACCACTCTAGTACATGCTCTGCCAGGGATCAACCTTAGGACCTCAGGCTTGAGAATCCAGCACTTTAACCATTGTACCATTTCCTGGATCACATAACTGAACTTTCATGCTTTTTTTCTCGTAAGATTGGTCTGTCCATACATTCATATGAGCGAAGAGGAAAGAGAGAAGGAACCCGACCATCACTCTGGCGTATGTGATGCTGGACTCAAACTCAGGGTCTCGTGTTTAGAAATCAAATGCTTTCTCTACGACCCATCTCCCAGGCTGCCTCTTTTTTCTCAATATTATCTTGAAGCGCTGTGCACAAGGCTGTGATCCCAGTGGGACAGATGCCTCTATTATGTAATTAGCCTAAAGGACTCTGTCAAGCTTCTCACTGGGCCACACACGTACATCGTCCATCTGGAAGTTCACACAGAAACGTAACACGGAACACAAATATATTTTTACCAATATCCTTTACTAAAGTATACTTACACTGTCTTGGTGCTTCTTCAGTTTGGAAATTTGTTCTGCTTTAACTTCCATTTTCTTAGCCAGATATTCCAGTTCACATTTTATGTCTTCATAGACGGAGTGGCTGTTAGTTTCCTTCATTTGATTCAGCAGATCTTGGTGTTCTCTGTGAAAAACAGGAAGCACTGCCAGAGCCCATGGTATATGTTGCCGCGATAATTACGTGATGTCCTATTCAATCATACATTCTCATTAGAGCTAAAGATTGACCGTTAGAGAAAGTTTCTGTAAAGCTATCTAATTAAACCTCATCAGAGCTAAAGAGGCTCTTCTTCTAATTTAAGATCAGTACACATGGTGGAGCTGGGCAGTGGTGGGTGCACTTGGCAGAGCGCACACATTAATTACAGTGGACGAGGGCCTGGGTTCAAGCCCTCCGTGTCTACCTGCAGGAAGAAAGTTTCAAGAACTGTGAGATAATACTGCAAGTCTGTCAATGTCTCTCTCTCTCTCTCCCTATCTCCCAGTTTTTCTCCATCTTTAAAAAAAAAACAAAAACACAGTACATTTAAGACTTTAGATGTAGGTTCTTACCAAAAAAAAAAATCATGATTTTTAAAGCTTAGAGCTAAGTATATAGAATATTCTGATGACCTTAGACAGAGGACTTAAAGAACTCTCTTTAATATTAGCCTCAGCATTTAAAAAAAATTATAATATTTATTTATTCATTTTCCCTTTGTTTTTGCCCTTGTTTTATTGTTGTAGTTATTATCGTTGTTGTTATTGATGTCTTCGTTGTTGGATAGGACAGAGAGAAATGGAGAGAGGAGGACAGAGGGAGACAGAGGGGGAGAGAAAGACAGACACCTGCAGACCTGATTCACCACTTGTGAAGTGACTCCCCTGCAGGTGGGGAGCCAGGGGCTTGAACCCCGATCGTCACGCTGGTCCTTGTACTTTGTGCCACCCGCGCTTAACCACTGTGCTACCGCCTGACTCCCAGCCTCAGCATTCTTGATGTAGGTTCTTTGGAAGAATTCTAAGCAGAAAAGCATGTGCTTGGGAAATCATGGATTTGGTGACAGATTATTCAAAGAAATACTGTAGTGGTCAGGGAGGTAGTGCTATCACTACTATGGAAAATTTCCATGTCTGAGCCACTGAATGTGCCTGGTTAAATCTCACATCATAAGCAGAGCTGAGTGATGTTTTTAAATAGATATTTATTGATTTTATTTGGTAGAATGGAGAGAAATTGACAGGAGGAGGGGAAGGAGAGAGAAGGAGAAAAAGAACAGCACTGTAACATGACTTCACTGCTCCTGAAGGTTTCCCCCTGCAGGTGGGACTGGAAGTCTGAACCTGAGTCCTTGAGCATGGGGATCTGAGCGTTAACCAGGCACACCAACGCCTAGCCCCAGTGCTTTATTATTATTATTATTATTATTATTCTCTCAACAGAAATGGTTTTATGGTTATGTGTAGGGGGGTAGCTAGTGGTTATGCAAAGAAACTCTCATGCCTGAGGCTCTGAGGTCCCAGGTTCAATTCCCTGCACCACCATAAGCCAAAGCTGAGAAGTGCTCTAGAAGGAAAAAGAAACAACAAACAGTTATATCTTCTATAAAGTTCTTATTTCAAGTATCTCATCAGTCAAAGCACATATGTTTTGTTGAATTCATAAACTTGGGATAGTCTTATTATCTCTAGACATTTCTTGATTTGTAATGAAGACTAGACAGCCTAAAACAAGGAATTGTATTCCTACTTGTTTAATGAAATAATTCATTATTTCCTTTTTTTTTTTTTTTTTTGCCCCCATCATGGTTTCATTGGGTCTCTGTGCATGATTCTACCACTCCTGGTGGACTACACTTTTTTTAAAATTCTATTTAGATAGAGGGTGAAAGGGAGTCGGGCGGTGGCGCAGCGGGTTAAGCGCACGTGGCGCAAATCGCCAGGACCTGCGTAAGGATCCCAGTTCGAGCCCCCGGCTCCCCACCTGCAGGGGACTCGCTTCACAAGCGGTGAAGCAGGTCTGCAGGTGTCTGTCTTTCTCTCCTCCTCTCTGTCTTCCCCTCCTGTCTCCATTTCTCTCTGTCCTATCCAAGAACAACGACATTAATAACCACAACAATGTTAAACAACAAGGGCAACAAAAAGGAAAATAAAAAAAAAAAGATACATTAAAAAAAAAAAAGATAGAGGGTGAAAGAGAGGGAGAGACAGGAGAGAGAAGGAAAGACATGACAGCACTGCTTCATTGCTTGTGAAGTTTCCTCTTTGCATGGTCCATCATGTTGCTGGGGCTCGTGCTCAAGTTGTCGCTCATGGTAATGTGTGTGCTCTACAGTTTCCTGGCCCTCACTGAAATGAACTCAATCATGTAACTAAAAGCCTTTGAGAAAAAGAATCTTTCCTATTAATTTTTTTTTTTAATTTTAATCTAAGGTCACCAAATCTATTTATTGGAATGACTGTAATATTAGTCTATCATTTCAGATCTGGAAGTAAAGAAAGCCTTTTAATTGGAAAAATGGTAATTTACACATAGTTGAAAATTTAAACAGTACCAACAGACACAATGGAGACTGAGTAATAACCAATCTACAGAGCAAAACAAGTCCAAGTGGCTAAGACTTTTAAGAATTTACAAGTGAGGGGTTGGGCAGTAGCGCAGTGGGTTAAGTGCAAGTGGTACAAAGCGCAAGGACCAGCATTAAGAATCCTGGTTCGTGGAGGTTCCCGGAAGATGGCGGACTGAGAAGCTGCTAGTGGCTTGAGCTCTGATCACATCTTCTGGAAACGGTAGGATTTTCTGCCTTTAGTAGGCCAGTCAATAAGGGGTCCTAGCGGTGACACCAAGGAGGTGACTATAACTTAATTTGGGTCAAGAATTAGAGTAGAGGTGGCGTGGACTAGCGGACGGGCTGCTCCAGACTTCCCAGGCTGTGGCAGGCAAGGCGGGTGCGCCGGGCACTGTCCTTGGCCCGGGAAGGCAGCTCCTCCGCCGGTTGCAGAGCGCTGCTGGGCGGCCGGCAGAGGACCGGGAGGGAGCACTGTAGCTTGGGGGCTTTCTCTTGGGAGTCTCCGGGGACCACCGCGACCCTGAGGGCGGATCCGAGGACATCTTTGAGCACAGCTCTCTTGGATCAAAAGGCCTTGGAGCTAGTTTTCATCTTTGAGAAATCCTTTAAGAAAGCTTGGGGGGGGGTTTCCCAGAAGATGGCGGACTGAGAAGCTGCTAGTGGCTGAGCTCTGACCACATCTCCTGGAAACGGTAGGATTTTCTACCTTTAGCAGGCCAGCCAATAAGGGGTCCTAGCGGCGACACCAAGGAGGTGACTATAACTTAATTTGGGTTAAGAATTAGAGTAGGGAAAAAAGGGCGGAAAAAAAAATTTTTTTCTTCCTTTTAATTTTCAAGCATACCTCCTTCCCGCACCCCCCCCCCCCCATAACGAGTCCCTGGGGACCAGCTCCTAGCAGGATCCCCTGCTAGGAGCTCCATTTCTTTACCAAATTCCTGTCCCACCAGGGAGTATCATTAATTCTAAGTCTATACCCTTCTGAAACCTCTGGCCTTTTTTCTTTCTAAGTAGCCAAACCCCTCCCCACCTCACCCCGCATAGCTAATTAAATAATTAAAAATAAATACATTTAAAAAAACCCTTTCCTTTCACTGCCCTTTTATGACTGTTGTTTTTCTTATCTTTTTCTTTTCTCTCTCTTTTTTTCTTTTTCTCATTCTTGTCATCCCTTCTTCCTTAATCCTACAGCTTCCAAAATCACAGCCCCCAGCCCCCACACCAACAAACAGTGTGCTTTTTTGAATTCACTGATACACATTTGGGAATTTCCTTTTACTGCTCTTTAATTACAGCTCTTTTTCTTATCTTTTCCCTTTTCTCTCTCTTGTCTCTCTCTCTCTCTCTTTTTTTTATCTTGTCATACACTTCTTCCTTCTTCTTTGCCTTTCTGAATTTGTGAATTATTTTGGGGAAGAAATCTGACTCAGAGTGGACTCTCTATGTGTGTATCTCTGCTCTAGTTCCCTTTCCCCTCTTGTTACCCCTAGAATATACAGTGGATAGTAGATTTGCATAACTGTCTATTCTTGCTATCCTTTCTTTCTTTTCTCTTTCTTCACTGGGATTTGGTTACTATTTTTTCACGGACTGGAGAAATTGTTTTGCTAACTGGTAACGATTAAACTACTTCAATATTTGCTTCAGTTGCTACTGTAATTCCTGAGGTTGGTGAGTGCAATTTATAAAGGTATTTAGTACAGTGTTACTTGTACTCAAGACACAACAACTGAGGAACAACAGAGCATAAAAAAAAGAAACACATAAATCATAAAAATGGGTAGATCAAAAACAAATACAACTGCTACTCCAATGAATGAAGACAAGAGCCCAGAAGAAACTACAAATCAGCCAGAAGTAACCATAGATAAGAAAAGTATGCAAGCAATAAAAAACTTATTAATCACAGAAATGAAAACAACATTGGAGGAAGGGAATGGCAGTATTAGGGAAACAATAGTTGAGACCCCCAAGGAAAATACTGATTATCTTGAGGCAATTACAGAACTGAAAGCTGAAATAGCTGTAATGTAGAAAGAAGCTGAGGCAAGGGAAAGCAGACTAACAGAAGCAGAAAACAGAATTAGACAGAGGATGAGCTAGAGAAAATGAAGAAAGAGGTGAAAGAGCTTAAAAAGAGATTGAGAGACACTGAAAACAACAGCAGAGACATATGGGATAATCTCAAAAGAAGTCACATTCGTATAAGTGGCCTGCCAGAGGAAGAAAGAGAGGAAGGGGAAGCAAACATTCTAGTGGAAATAATAGAAGAAAACTTCCCAGACCTGAATAACAGAAAGGACATCAAGATTCAAGAGGCCCAGAGAGTACCAAACAGAATCAACCCAGACCTGAAGACACCAAGACACATCATAGTCACAATGAGAAGAAGTAAGGATAAAGAAAGGATCCTAAAGGCTGCAAGAGAGAAACAAAAAGTCACATACAAGGGAAAACCCATAAGATTATCTGCAGACTTCTCCACTCAAACTCTAAAAGCCAGAAGGGAGTGGCAAGATATCTATCGAGCCCTGAATGAAAAAGGGTTTCAACCAAGGATAATATATCCTGCTAGACTTTCATTCAAACTAGATGGAAGGATCAAAACCTTCTGAGATAAACAACAGTTAAAGGAGGCAACCATCACCAAGCTGGCCCTGAAAGAGGTTCTAAAAGACCTCTTATAAACAAGAACATCACTATAATACTGGCAATATATCAGAGCAAACAAACTTTTTTTTTGAACAATGGCAGTACAATACATTAAATCCATAATATCAATAAACGTCAATGGCTTAAACTCACCCATCAAAAGGCACAGGGTGGGGGGATGGATCAGAAAACATAACCCAACCATATGCTGCTTGCAAGAATACCATCTGTCACAACAAGATAAACACAAACTTAAAGTGAAAGGATGGAAAACTATCATACAGGCTAACGGACCACAAAAAAAGGGAAGGGACAGCCATTCTCATCTCAGACACAATAGATTTTAAATTAAATAAAGTAATAAAAGATAGGCAAGGACATTACATAATGATTAGAGGATCAATCAGCCAAGAAGACTTATCAATTATTAACATCTATGCACCCAACGAGGGACCATCTAAATACATTAAGCATCTACTGAAAGAATTTCAAAAATACATCAATAGTAATACAATAATAGTGAGAGACTTCAATACCCCACTCTCACACTTAGACAGATCAACAAAGCAGAGAACCAATAAAGATACAAGAGAACTGAATGAAGAGATTGACAGACTAGACCTCTTGGACATTTTCAGACTCCTCCACCCAAAAAAACTGGAATAAACGTTCTTTTCAAATCCACATAACACATACTCAAGGACAGACCACATGTTAGGCCACAAAGACAGCATCAATACATTCAAGAGCATTGAAATCATCCCAAGTATCTTCTCAGACCACAGTGGAGTAAAACTAACATTTAACAACAAACAGAAAATTATTAAAAGTCACAGAATTTGGAAACTAAACAACATACTCCTTAAGAACCACTGGGTCAGAGACTCACTCAAACAGGAAATTCAAATGTTCCTGGAAACTAATGAAAATGAAGACACAACCTATCAAAATATTTGGGACACAGCTAAAGCAGTACTGAGAGGGAAACTTATAGCCATACAATCACATATTAAACACCAAGAAGAAGCTCAAATGAACGACCTTACTGCACACCTCAAGGACTTAGAGGAAGAGGAACAAAGGAACCCTAAAGCAACCAGAAGGACAGAAATCACTAAAGTTCGAGCAGAAATAAACAACATCGAAAATAAAAGAACCATACAAAAGATCAATGAAGCCAAATGTTGGTTCTTTGAAAGACTAAACATAATTGACAAACCCCTAGCCAGACTCACCAAACAAAAAAGAGAGAAGACTCAAATTAATAGAATTGTAAACAATGGAGGAGATATCACAACTGACACCACAGAAATCCAGAGAATCCTGTGAAACTTCTATAAAGAACTATATGCCACCAAGCTAGAGAATCTGGAAGAAATGGAACAATTCCTAGAAACATATGCCCTTCCAAAACTGAACCAAGAAGAACTACAAAATCTAAATGCACCAATCACAGACAAAGAAATTGAAACCGTTATTAAGAATCTCCCCAACAACAAAAGTCCTGGACCAGATGGCTTCACAAACGAATTCTACAAAACTTTCAGGAAACAGTTAATACCCATACTTCTTAAGCTATTCCATAGATTGAAGAAACAGGAATACTCCCTTCCACCTTCTATAAAGCCAACATCACCCTGATACCAAAAGCTGATAGGGACAGAACAAAAAAGGAAAACTACAGACCAATATCTCTGATGAACATAGATGCCAAAATATTAAACAAGATCTTGGCCAACCGGATACAGCAACTTATCAAAAGATTGTTCATCACGACCAAGTGGGATTCATCCCAGGAATGCAAGGCTGGTTCAACATCCGTAAGTCAATCAATGTCATTCACCACATCAATAAAAGCAAAGCCAAAAACCACATGATTATCTCAATAGATGCAGAGAAAGCCTTATAGATGCAGAGAAAGCCTTTGACAAGATCCAACACCCATTCATGCTCAAAACTCTACAAAAAAATGGGAATAGATGGGAAATTCCTCAAGATAGTGGAGTCTATATATAGCAAACCTACAGCCAACATCATACTCAATGGACAGAAGCTGAAAGCATTCCCCCTCAGATCGGGAACTAGACAGGGATGTCCACTGTCACCATTACTCTTCAACATAGTATTGGAAGTTCTTGCCATAGCAATCAGGCAAGAGAAAGAAATCAAAGGAATACAGATTGGAAGGGAAGAAGTCAAGCTCTCACTATTTGCAGATGATATGATAGTATACATAGAAAGACCTAAAGAATCTAGCAGAAAATTACTGGAAGTTATTAGGCAATATAGCAAGGTATCAGGCTACATAAATCAATGTACAAAAATCAGTGGCATTTCTTTATGCAAACACTAAATCTGAAGAAGAAGACATCCAGAAATCACTCCCATTTACTGTTTCAGCAAAATCAATCAAATACCTAGGAATAAAGTTGACCAAAGAAGTGAAAGACTTGTATGCTGAAAACTATGAGTCGCTACTCAAGGAAATAGAAACTGATACCAAGAGATGGAAAGATATCCCATGCTCATGGATTGGAAGAATAAATATCATCAAAATGAATATTCTCCCCAGAGCCATATACAAATTTAATGCAATACCCATCAAAGTTCCACCAAGCTTCTTTAAGAGAATAGAACAAACACTACAATCATTTATCTGGAACCTGAAAACACCTAGAATTGCCAAAACCATCTTGAGGAAAAGAAGCAGAAATGGAGGCATCACACTCCCAGACCTTAAACTATATTATAAAGCCATCATCATCAAAACAGCATGGTACTGGAACAAAAATAGGCACACAGACCAGTGGAACAGAATTGAAAGCCCAGAAATAAATCCCCACACCTATGGACATCTAATCTTTGATAAGGGGGGCCCAAAGGATTAAATGGAAAAAGGAGGCTCTCTTCAATAAATGGTGCTGGGAAAACTGGGTTGTAACATGCAGAAGAATGAAATTGAACCACTTTATCTCACCAGAAACAAAAATCAACTCCAAATGGATCAAAGACCTAGATGTCAGACCAGAAACAATCAAATACTTAGAGGAAAACATTGGTAAAACACTTTCCCACCTACACCTCAAGGACATCTTTGATGAATCAAACCCAATTGCAAGGAAGACTAAAGCAGAAACAAACCAATGGGACTATATCAAATTGAAAATCTTCTGCACATCCAAAGAAACTATTAAACAAACAGAGAGACCCCTCACAGAATGGGAGAAGATCTTCACATGCCAGACATCAGACAAGAAACTAATCACCAAAATATATAAAGAGCTCAGCAAACTTAGCACCAAAAAGGCAAATGACCCCATCCAAAAATGGGCAGAGGATATGAACAGAACATTCACTATGGAGGAGATCCAAAAGGCTAACAAACATATGAAAAATTGCTCTAGGTCACTGATTGTCAGAGAAATGCAAATCAAGACAACACTAAGATACCACCTCACTCCTGTAAGAATGGCATACATCAAAAAGGACAGCAGCAACAAATGCTGGAGAGGATGTGGGGACAGAGGAACCCTTTTACATTGCTGGTGGGGAATATAAATTGGTACAGCCTCTGTGGAGGGCAGTCTGGAAAACTCTCAGAAGGCTAGACATGGACCTTCCATATGACCCAGTAATTCCTCTCCTGGGGATATACCCCAAGGACTCCATAACACCCAACCAAAAAGAGGTGTGTACTCCTATGTTCATAGCAGCACAATTCATAATAGCTAAAACCTGGAAGCAACCCAGGTGCCCAACAACAGAAGAGTGGCTGAGAAAGATGTGGTATATATACACAATGGAATACTATGTAGCTATCAAGAACAATGAACCCACCTTCTCTGACCCATCTTGGACAGAGCTAGAAGGAATTATGTTAAGTGAGCTAAGTCAGAAAGATAAAGATGAGTATGGGATGATCCCACTCATCAACAGAAGTTGAGTAAGAAGATCTGAAAGGGAAACTAAAAGCAGGACCTGACCAAACTGTAAGTAGGGCACCAAAGTAAAAACCCTGTGGTGAGGGGTAGACATGCAGCTTCCTGGGACAGTGGGGAGTGGGAATGGGTGGGAGGAATGGGTCACAGTCTTTTGGTGGTGGGAATGGTGTTTATGTACACTCCTAGCAAAATGTAGACATATAAATCACTAGTTAATTAATATGAGGGGGAAAATCAATTGTATGTCTCAAAGTTTTTCAAAACACAAACTGAATCTTTTTAATATATATAGGCTGTGTATTTGATATGCGGACTCTCTCAAAAGCCTAGACCAAGTAGATTAGAAGCATACAATAGCACAGCTATATACAAGATACTGGATACTGTACAGCAAACCCTAACAAAAGGACTTTTCAAAGTTAACCCAATTACCAAATAATGTGATGATAACATTAACTATCGATTGTCTTTTTGAACCCTAAGACAGCAGGAACCTCACATCTCCACTATAGAGCCCCTACTTCCCCCAGTCCTGGAACCCTTGGATAGGGCCCACTTTCCTGTATGCCTCTCCCAATCCATACCAAATAATATTGCATCCGCCGATCACAACCTAACCAACGCAACGATTGCCACCTCAACATGCTTCACCTCAGACTGTGTCCAGAGACTTCACATGTGGAATGACAACCCTTCAGCTTCATTACTCGGGTGAGACCTTTCCTTTTATAGTACATTCTAATTTCATCTCAGGTGGTTCACTTTCTAACAAAGTCCCATAACCTACATATACACCAGTTTCTGTGAGAGAGAGCTTATGCTCACACGTATCCATAAACTACTGCAAAATATATACCTGAAAGCAGAAGTACACTAGAGTTTGCAGTGAGTACCTCCCTAACACTTCCTCTCCACTATTCCAAGCTTTGGATCCATGATTGCTCAATAATTTGTTTGGCTTCGTATGTTAACTCTCTTTTCAATCACCAGGTTCCAGATGCCACCAGGATGCTGGCCAGGCTTCCCTGGATTGAAGACCCCACCAATGTGTCCTGGAGCTCAGCTTCCCCAGAGACACACCCTACTAGGGAAAGAGAGAGGCAGACTGGGAGTATGGACCGACCAGTCAACGCCCATGTTCAGCGGGGAAGCAATTACAGAAGCCAGACCTTCTACCTTCTGCAACCCTCAATGACCCTGGGTCCATGCTCCCAGAGGGCTAGAGAATGGGAAAGCTATCAGGGGAGGGGGTGGGATATGGAGATTGGGTGGTGGGAATTGTGTGGAGTTGTATCCCTCCTACCCTATGGTTTCGTTAATTAATCCTTTCTTAAATTAAAAAAAAATTAAAAAAAAAAAAAAAAAGAATCCTGGTTCGTGCCCTGGCTCCCCACTTGCACGGGAGTCGCTTCATAAGCAGTGAAGCAGGTCTGCAGGTGTCTCTCTTTCTCTCCCCCTGTCTTCCTCTCCTCTCTCCATTTCTCTCTGTCCTATCCAACAACGATGACATCAATAACAAAATAAGTAAAAAAAAAAAAAAAAGGCAACAAAAGGGAAAATAAATAAATATAAAAATTATAAGAATGTAAATATCTTAATATTTTTTTCTGATTAAAAAAAGAAAAGTGAGAATACTTACATGCTCATCTGGCCCAGCTCATCCTGCATTGCCATCAGGAGTTCAGACAGGTTGTCAGAGATAGAAATGGGCTTCTCTAATTTAGCAGTTACAACTTTGCAGTGGCGAGTTGCTCTAGTCGGTTTGTGGAAACACCTAGGCCCCGTCACTTCAGCAGGTTTCTAAA
The DNA here is from genome assembly GCF_950295315.1 of Erinaceus europaeus. Classification (NCBI taxonomy): domain Eukaryota; kingdom Metazoa; phylum Chordata; class Mammalia; order Eulipotyphla; family Erinaceidae; genus Erinaceus; species Erinaceus europaeus. The sequence goes on along the minus strand of NW_026647399.1, from coordinate 6,290 downwards.
AAATATGTGGGTCAGGAAATTTCCACAATTGCACCCGTGGAAAATAAGTTTGCAGTGGCAGATTTTAGAAGGAAAACACGGATGAAGTCATTTAAAGAGCACATACAGTAAAGTAGGAGTTTAGAAAAAAAAACACACAAAATCCAATTCTCCTCATTCCCTCCCCCTCACCTTCTCAGTCACAAAAGGCAGTGATCCAAACTTTGAAAAACTTTCCTGAGGTGGCCCTCTCTTTAGACATTTCGTTTTCTAAGTATTGACAGGGGGAAAAAAAAATAGTAAACAAAAATTACTTTCCAACATACTTATGATATAAAGAAGCCTCAAAACTCAATGTAAACAAACAATCCAATTAGGAACCAGGGCAACCAAAGGCAGAGATTCCACTGACCATATACGCTGATGGCAAATTAGCACCTGGAGAGAGATGTGACATCGTTAGCTATTGGACAACGCAAAGTTATGAGAAAGTATCACTTATCGTGGTCTGGGAGGTGGCGCAGTGGTAAAGCTTTGGACTCTCAAGCATGAGGTCCCGAGTTCGATCCCCAGCAGCACATGTGCCAGAGTGATGTCTGGTTCTTTCTCTCTCCTCCTATCTTTGTCATAAAATTAAAAAAAAAAAAAAATCGTAGAAAAAAAAGATAAAAGAAAGAAAGAAAGGAAAGAAAATATCATTTGTCACTACCCACCATATTATGGTATCTCTCTCTCATTCTGTCAAAAGAAAGAAGAAGAAAAAGAGGAGCAGGAGGGGTGGGGGAGGAGGAGAGAGGAAGGAAAGGGATTACAAGTTGGCTATAGTGGCTGGGGAGATAGCTCATAAGGTCAGGAATATACTTTTGAATCTCTGGTTTTCTTTAATGGGGGGATTTATGGCTTACAGGTCGGGCATACTCTTTGCTATGCATGTGACCCAGGCTCAAGTCCTGGTCTCACATGGAGGGGTGTTATAACAACAGAGGAAGACCAGGAGACGTTCCTTCTTTAGGTCTCTTCTGGAACGAAAAAGTAAACAGAATGGTACATGTGATGCTGGTTATGAAAAAAAGAAAGAAAGAAAAGTTCTCCATGGGATAGTGACATCAAACATAGGTGACACTTTTTTTTTTTTTTTTTGCCTCCAGGGTTATCGCTGGGGCTTGGTGCCTGCACTTTGAATTCACAGCTCCTGGAGGCTATTTTTTCCCTCTTGTTGCCCTTGTTGTTATTGTTGTTGGAGAGGACAGAGAGAAATAGAGAGAAGAGGGGGAGACAGAGAGGGGAAGAGAAAGACAGACAACACCTGCAGGCCTGCTTCACCGCCTGTAAGGCAATCCCCCCCTGCAGGTGGGGAGCCGGGAGCTCAAAGGGGGGTCCTTACACGCTGGTCTTTGAGCTACCGCCCAGCCCCCACTTTTTTTTTTAAAGGCTAGAGGATAAGCAACAAAATGATCATATCAAATAATGAAAGGAAAGCCAAAACAAAATAGTTTCAATTCTAAGTGGAAATTTGGACTTAGTAACAATTGTAAAAACTCAATTAAAAAATTAAAGAATAGCTAGGTAGATAAATCATAAAAGTCTGTGAGTCAATTCTTAAAAGTTGCTTTGTGGGCACCGGGTGGTGGTGCACCTAGTTGAACGCACATGTTACAGCGCACAAGGACCCAGGTTTGAGCCCCTGGTCCCCACCTGCAGGGGGAGTTTGGCGAGTGGCGAAGCAGGTCTGCAGGTGTCTCTCTGTCTCTCTCCCTCTCTAGCTTCCCTCCCCCTCTCAATTTCTGGCTGTCTCTATCCAATAAATAAAGATAATAAAAAATTATATAAAAAAGTTGCTTTGTGAATTCTGACAGTCATTTAAGATCTGTGCCTTAGTAATCAGAATTTTAAGGAATGGAAAAACAATAGTCTAACCTAATGATAGTTCAAGTCAATAGAATTCAGAACAAAATAAATTTAATTCTTCAGTTACTACACTACCTAAGACCTCTGATCACATTCTAGCCTTTATGAGAGTGTGCAAACTCACAGAATGGCTTGAGATAGTCATTCAGGGGCCAGCGGAATAGCTCACTGGACAGTTTGCTGCCTGATCATGCGTGTGATCCAGGTTTGAGCCTGGCTTTCATTTCACTGATGGATGCTTGAGTGCTGTGGTTTCTCTCACTCCTATGTGTGTGTGTGTCACACACACACACACACACACACACACTTTTTTTCCTCTGTCTCTTTCTCATTAAATTGGATTCTATTTCCAAGTTCACCTTTTCAAATTACTGTCAGTTATCACCTGGCTATACAGCTTTAATTATGTCCCCGGTCTTCTCAGAAGTCTTTGATTTATTGTCCTTCTGCGCCAAGCCAACATCACCTGATTCATGTTTTTAACCCCATTTCATAGTATTACTGCATGTCTTTTTTTATACATCTCTTCAAATTCCTCTGGCAGTAATAGGTATAAGTATTAAAAGGGTGAATAAGCATAAAATGTTCACATACTTTTGAAGATTTCTTCTTTACTTTGGGGCATTTTGGATTTGATACTGAAGACATTAAAATCCTATTTATTTCAAGTCCAGTTTGAAGCTATAATATTAAAAAAAATTCATAAAGTTGCTTTTTCAATAAGCCTTCTTTTCTGGGGGGGAGGGGTGTCATCACTGGAGTTTCACTACTCTGGGTTTTAGAAACAAAGACACAAAGGGAGTTTGGGAAAGATAACACCAAAACTTCCTCTTCTACAGCAGGGAGTCAAGCTCGAACCGGGGTCGTGTGTATGAAAAAACGGGCCTACTCCCAAGTGAGCTATCTTGCTGGCTTTTGATTTTTAATAAACTTAAAAAAAGACATTATAATGCAACTTCTAGTATAAGTTTATAAAGATAAAAAAGCTTTCAAGAAAGAAAACATCTCCAGGGAGATAGCATAGTGGACATGCAAAAGATTTTCACGCTTGAGATTCTGAGGTTCAAGGTTCGATCTCTAACATAACCATAAGCCAGAACTAAGCAGTGCTCTGGTATCTCTCACTCGGTATCTTTTTCTCTGTATCTCTTTCATTAAAATAAGGACCGGGCAGTGGTGTCCCGGGTTAAGTGCACACAGTGAAACAGTAAAAAGAAGAAGAAGAAGAAAAAGAAAAACCCTACAAAGTACTACACTTTACTTGTGAAAGTTAAATCACGTGCATCTGTAATTAAGATACTATTCTCATTTGTAAGAGAATCTATCTCAGAAGTTCTTTCAACCAAGAATGTATAGATCTGACAGAATTTCAGAGACAGGGGGCTAGGTGGTGGCGGCACAGCTGGTCGAGATGCACGTTACAGTGCACAAGGACCCAGGCTGAAGCCCGCAAAGTCCCACCTGCTGGAGGGAAGCTTCAGGAGCAGTGAAACAGAGCTGCAGGTGTCTCTCTTCCCCTCTCAGTTTTTCTCTGTCCTACTAGATATATAAATAGTATTTGAATGTTTTTTTCCCATTGTTGCTGCTGCTGCTGTTATTGCTGTTGCTGCTGCTGCTTGCTGGAAAGGACAGAGAGAAACTGAGAGAGGAGGGGAAGACAGAGAGAGGAAGAGAAAGACAGACAACTACAGGCCTGCTTCACCACTTGCAAAGCGAGCCCCCTGCAGGAGAGGAGCCGGGGCCTCAAACCAGGATCCTTGCATGGACCTGTGCTTTGTACTCTGTGCACTTAACCAGGTGCATTACTGCCTGGCCCCCTGAATGTTTTGATTTAAAAAAAAATGAAAGAAAGAAAAAGAATTTCAAAAACACCGAAAGAACTCTGGGTGATGCATCCAAGAATATAGACAGACTAGCTGACTTCCTGATAATTTTATTATTATAGCAAGAAAGAGAAAAAACTAGTAATCTAGGAAACAGAAATTAGAATCCTGAGTGTACACTTCAATAAATAAAAAGAGTATAATAAAAACAAATGTGGTTCACTGTGACAGATGACACAGTAGTACTTGACTCACCTCTGAAGCTTTATCTTGAAACAGCTTACGCTGATGTTCTTCTTCCTTAAGTTTCTCTTCTAAATTTTTTATCTTGTCCTGCAAAAGAATTAAAACATAAAATTATCATATGAAGACGAGATCCAGCCATCCTTCTTCCAAATAGAGTCCTCTGTGTCTTGATTGTCAGTAGAGGGGCAAAGTGAAGCAAAGAGAAAGAAAAAGGAACTGGGGAAAAGGTGTTAAAAATGTCCTTGACTTTGTTCCTGTGCTTCTTCATCTGCTATTATGTAAAAAGAGAGAGAGAACGCAAAAATGGACACACTGTCTTTACGAATGCCCAGGACAAAACTTTAATGATGTGACTCTGGGATTGGGGAAGTTAAACTCATGGTCTAGACAGTTAAGGCAGTTGTAGTCTTGGGCATCAATGTTTCAATCACGACAGAGACTAAATTACAATACATGTGTATTATGTACATATGATAAGGGTGAAGAGAAGGGGGTGGGGGGAGAAAGACATCACTAGAAATAGAAGGTAGAATCCTTAAAACTTAAAAACTTAAGACTACACTCTGGGGAACAAGATCAGCATAGATAAAATAATGACATGACAACAATAATCAATATGATTTGACTTAGACCACCCTTTACAGATGTACGCATTTCATCTTACATTCATGGAATAGCCCCCAGAATACAAAGGTAGGACTGTTTCAGAGGGAGAATTTCCGGAATGGTGGAAAACTCAAGAAAGGTCTCACAGACAAGCAGGTTTGGGAGAAAAGTTCTATGAAATGGATAGGAATTAGGGTAGAAAAAGAGGGCATTTTAGGACAGGGTCTAGGGTAGGCTTAACTGAACTGCAAGGGTAAGAGACAATATTTTCAGTAAACTTTAGGTAAAGTATCTGGCAAGTGAAAATGTTTTGCCATCTAAGACCAAGTGCAAGCAAGGCTTTGCCATCAAGTGGCAAGCTCCCTCATGCTGCGGCAGGTCCCGCTAACTTTCTGTCTCTACAGTCAAAACTCAGATCTGCCTTTCTAAAGGTTGTGATGAAGTTTTGTAAGTCTGAGATTTATTGCAATTCACAATTTAGTGCCAATTATGCTTAACACTAAAGATTTATTTCTGGCCATTACCACTTCAAAGAAAAAAAAGTAGAAGCTTACCTCGGCAATTTTCTGAGTTGTTGTAAGTTTGAAACATTCTTTTTCTAAGATTTCCAGCTTTTCAAGTTTTACTTGCAGCTTCATATGATCCTGTTCTTTTTCCCTTTGAAGCTGGGCCTGGAAAGGGAGAAAACAAACCCTGAACTTGGCCAGTAGTGCCAATGGTTCAAAAATACTTTCTGTGTATTTGAAGCACAATGTAAGTCTGCCATGAGAAACAGGGACAGACATGTACAGGCTTTAGGTGCTAAGAAACAAAAACTGGAAAATCAAATGCTTTCACAGAATAAACGTAAGATGTAAAAAAAGGACATGCTCTACTAGTACCAAGGGAATAAAGTTCTATACACATCTTTTAAAAAAAACCTTTTGTTGGTGGGGAAAAAAATAAGATAAAAGGACATTTTATTTATTTATATTATTGGTGAGAGACTGAGAGAAATCCAGAGGGAAGGGAGAAGAGAGACATCTGCAGCCCTGATTCACGAACTCATGAAGTTTCCCCCACAGGTGGGGGACTGGGGGCTTGAACTTGGATCCTTGTACATTGTAACACGTGTGCTCAACTCAACTGGTGTGCCACCGCCAAGCCCCCATCTGCATTTTGTTTAAATATCTCTACTGTGGAAAACATCATTAGAGCCCCACCCCACTAGGGAAAGAGAGAGAGAGGCTGGGAGTATGGATTGACCCACCAACACCCATGTTCAGCAGGGAATCAATTACAGAAGCCAGACCTTCCACCTTCTGCATCCCACAATGACCCTGGGTCCATACTCCCAGAGGGATAAAGAGTAGGAAAGCTATCAGGGGAGGGGATGGGATACGGAGTTCTGGGGGTGGGAACTGTGTGGAGTTGTACCTCTCTTATCCTATGATTTTGTCAGTGTTTCCATTTTATAAATAAAAATTAAACTAACTAACTAAATAAAAATACACATAGCCATAAGCTGAGGTGCCAGGGAACATTAGCAAAGCAGGCTTACTTTAGTCCCACTTAAGGGACTAATATTTTCTGGTTCACGCCGATCACTCCTAGTAGAGCTATCATTTGGGTCGTTTAAGAATGTCCACCTTTACAAAGCATTCAGAGCACAAGAGGTTTGTCTGGGTTCTCTTTACTATTACTTTACATATAGGATGAGAAGTAGAGACGGAGAGATAACAGATAAAA
>NW_026647398.1:0-40000 GCF_950295315.1 Erinaceus europaeus | reverse complement strand
GCTGTAGCGCAGCAGGTTAACTGCAGGTGGCCCTAAGCACAAGGACCTGCATAAGGATCCTGGTTCAAGCCATGGCTCCCCACCTGCAGGGGTGTCTTTTCACAAGCGGTGAAACAGGTCTGCAGTTGTCTATCTTTCTCTCCCTCTCTCTGTCTTCTCCCTCCCCTCTCCATTTCTCTCTTTCCTATCCAACAACAATGACAAAAATAATAACTACAACAATAAAACAACAAGGGCAACAAAAGGGAATAAATAAATAAAAATAAATATTAAAAAAAGAAATGCTACTGGAAGGTTCTATTATTTATAAGTGTATTTTATCCTGCTCCAACTAGGTGGCCAATTATTAATGAAAAAGGACTGTTATAAATGTGTTAATTCTGATAAAGATAAATTACATAGGATGACAATTCTAAAAATGACAGATATATATATATATGTATATTTATATATACATATATGGATGTATATGTTTATTATAAAGTCTGAGAGATACTGCCATGGATATGAGGAGACAGAATATGGCTTGTGTCAGAGACATACAAAACTGTGGCTCCAGAAGCCTAGGTTATATCACCAACAAAACAAGCCAGATCTCAGCAGTGATCTAGTAACTCTCTTTATATATCTGGGCCTGTCAGTAAAATAAGTATATAAGTAAAATATCAATGATTGAATACAGAGTGTGTGAGAGCAGGTGAGAGTTAGAGGCAGAGAAGGCGAGAAGAGAAATAGATGAGTTGGAAAGTGACCAGCAGTCAAAAACCTCCTATAATGTGTTCATTGATGACAGGTTCAAACCTGGCTTGTAGAGATTGTAAGGCAGCAGCTCTCATGCCCAGAGACCCCATACAGCCCCAGCCATATGCTGTACTACCAGACCTGACAGTAATGTGTGTGTGAGTGTGTGTCTGTCTGTTGGTGTGTGTCTGTGTGTGCTTAGAGCTCACCTATAGTAGTCTCAGAGCATGGGTGTCAAGGTAGCCAGCCTCACCTGCAACTTATGTATAGAGAACCTAGCTGGACAGGGCAAGCCAGCTAGCCCAGATTGTGGCTAAGCAAGAATGCATATGCAAAGGTATTCTCATGTCTCCCTCTCCTGAGTTCCTGATTCAATCCCATGCCTCACTATCAACCAAACACTGACAACGGGGTAAGCTGGGGCACCCCTCAGAATTCAGGGGCATGAGGCTGAGTAGGCAGTCACATTTGGCTGCCTACTCATCCTCCAGAATCTCAGTCCACTGCTCAGGGCAGCAGATTACAAGCCCAGAATGAACCCAGAAAGAGCTGTGTTTCAACATAGATGGGAACTGTGTTTGACCAAACAATAGTGGATGAATCTGGCCCCTTACACCTACCCTTTGGGTCCAGCTAAGGCAATTGCTCCTGTGGCCTCACAATCCCTGATCATGGTGTCCTGGTGTCCACACATCACACTCAGAGTGATTCCCAGAAGTAGGCATGCATGAGTGTCCCATACAAAGTCACTCTGATTGCAGGAAGCACAAACTCCATGGGCCCTTGCTATGGAGAGACAAAAGGAAGATGGATGCCTCCATTGGCAGAATTAGGAGATTCCAGTGGAGATAACAGCCCTGCCCCTCACCTTAGGGCCTGGCTGCTGCTAGTAAAGGCAATTGGAAACACCTGTTACCAGTAGGGGCCTGAGGACATACTCAGGAATCCCTCCCGGAGCTAGGAGGCTGGGAGACCTCCTGACCCTGGGATAGCTGTGCTCCTAGTTGGGAGTGCTTTTGGGCCAGAGGTGAGAATATTCCCTAGATACATGAAAGAACTTCAGGTTTCAAAAGGATTTGAAACCCCAGGAGGCACTTGGAAAAGACATTTCCCAGCCATCAAAACACCCTCTTTCAGAACCCTGGAAGCTTCCGTTTTGCGTGGAAAATCTGGACAATGGTGTGGCCATGAGTACCAGAGATCCTTTACATTCGGCCCAATAGAGGGAAAGCACAATGTGTGTGCCAGTGTGGTAGAGTTTCACTTCTCTTCACCTGGGCTCTCATGGAATAAGGACAACGATGCAGTGCAGAAAATTGAGGAGGGCTGCATTTAGGCTGAGTGTTAGCCATAGGGCCCTGGAGAATGGGATTCAAGCACAGAGGGCCAGGACAGCTGCACCTGGAGATGTACATATGCCTGTAACCTGCAGCAGGAACGCTTTCTCCTCAGTTCCCCTCTGTACTACCCAAATGCACAAGACTAAGTAATCCAAAGGTAAAAGAAAGGATAATTTCAACACCAGGAAGACGAAGTTCATGATGCATGCACTGACTTACACAAAGGGTTCAGGGAAGAAGGCACGCAGAGACAGTCAGAGAGACAGAATGACAGTGACGGAAAGGACAGAAATTCTGGCCCTGTGTTGATCTGTGCCAGAGCACTGAAGACAAACCCTCCATGCCCATGCATACTTCTAACAAGTGGCATTGTTATTTTATGTTTGTGAGGAAAGTTTCCACTTAGAACATCTAGGTCTTAGCCCACTCTGAGAAGCAACACGTGGCCTGCATCCCACTCTCCAAAACTGCCCTCACCTCTGCAATTTGGAAGTAGTCTTAGTGATGCTCCAGCCAAGATGCAGGCTGGCGTATTGCATCTCCCTGGTCCAGCCTCAGACTGTCCTGTGTGCAGGGAATTGCACTATGTCTATTTATTCTTTGATTTACAGTTTTGGGATAGGACTCGGTGGACAAAATGATCAAGAGGGAAGTAGATGATTTGGCAGCTGTAGTTTGTGCTGAGAGAGATATGTAGAGTGATAAACGATATGGCTCTGTGAGTTGTCTCTCATGACTGTGGCTCAGAAGGGTCAGGTGTATCCACTTTACTACACTAATCCAGAGCTGTGCAGGTCTCTAGCTAAAAAATATTTTCAGACCTCTACACGTTACATATATATATATGAGAGAGACTGATGCAGTCATTTTCTACAATGGATTCGATATGCCATTCAGACAATTGATTTCTAAAACCTGGAGAGAAACTGTGCATCAGGGAAAGAACTGTCCAGAGGAGTAAAATCTCCAAATCATTAGCTATATGCAGCTCCAATGGGACAGATTGAAAAAGGCTCCAGAAGGAACTCATCCAGGAGACTCTCCACATGGACACGCACCACAAATTTTTTAGTCTGGCAACACACACAGGGAAGCTGCTAGTTCCCAGTGCAAGCCACGGAGGAGAAACCTCTCCCTCTTCAGTGTCTCAGAATTCAAAAACCTCCTACACTGTGTTCATTGATGACAGGATCAAACCTGGCTTGTAGAGATTGTAAGGTATCAGTTCTCATACCCACAGATCCCAGACAGCCCCAGCCTTCACCATATGCTGTACTACCAGACCTGACAGTAATGTGTGTGTTTGTCTGTCTGTCTGTCTGTCTGCCTGTGTGTGTCTGTGTGTGCTAAATCTCACCTGTAGTAGACTCAGAGCATGGATGGCAAGGTAGCCAGCCTCACCTGCAACTTAGGTACATTGAACCTTGCTGGTCAGGGCAAGTCAGTTAGCCCAGATTCTGGCTAAGCAAGAATGCATATGCAAAGGGACTCTCATGTCTGAATCTCCTGAGTTCTCTATTCAATCCTATGCCTCACTATCTATCATCCAGGGAAGCTGGGGTACCCCTCAGAATTCAGGGGCATTAGCCTGTCAAGTCACATTTGGCTGCCTACTCAGCCTCCAAGCTCTCAGTCCACTGCTCAGGGCAGCAGTTTACAAGCACAGAAAGTACCCAGAAAGAGCTGTGTTTCAACATAGATGGGAACTGTGTTCGACCAAACAGTAGTGGATGAACCCGGTCCGTTAAACCTACCCTTTGGGTCCGGCTAAGGCAATTGCTCCTGTGGCCTCACATCCCTGATCCTGGTGTTCTGGTGTCCACACATCACACTAAGAGAGATTATCAGATGTAGGCATGCATGAGTGTCCCATATAAAGTCGCTCTGCTTGCAGGAAGCACAAAATCCCCGGGCCCTAGCTATGGACAGACAATAGAGAAGAATGCCTCCATATGCTGAATTCAGAGCATCCAGTGGATATCACAGCCCCTCACCTCACCTGAGGGCCTGGCTGCTGCTAATAAAGGCAATTGGAAACACCTGTTACCACTTGGGACCTGAGGACATACTCAGGATTCCCTCCAGGAGCTAGCAGGCTGGCAGACTTCCTGACCCCGGGATAGCTGTGTTCCTAGTTGGGCAGGCCTTCTGGCCAGAGGTGAGAATATTACCTAGATACAAGAAATAACTTCAGGTTTCAAAAGGATTTGAAACCCCATGAGGAACTAGGAAAGGACTTTTCACAGCCTTCAAAACACCCTCTTTCTGAACCCTAAAAGCTTCCGTTTTGCATGGTAAATATGGACACTGGTGTGGCAATCAGTACCACAGATCCTTTACATTCGGCCCAATAGAGGAAAGGCACAATGTGTGTGCCAGGTGGATAGAGTTTCACTTCTCTTGACCTGGGCTCTCATGGAATAAGGAGAAGGATGCGGTGCAGGCAATAGAAGAGGACTGCATTTAGGCTGAGTGTCAGACTCAGGGCACTGGAGAATGGGAGACAAGCACAGAGGGACTGGACACCTGCAGCTGGAGATGGACATATGCCTTTTACCTGCAGCAGGATCGTTGTCTCCTCAGTTCCCCAATGTAATACGCCATATGCAGGAGACTGAATAATCCAAAGGACAAAGAAAGGAAAATTTCAACACCAGGAAGTCCGAGTTCATGATACATGCACTGACTTCCATAAGGGCCCAGTGAAGAAGGCACATAGAGACAGTAAGAGAGACAGGAGGACAGAGACACAAAAGGACTGAAATTCTGGCCATGTGTTGATCAGTGACAGAGCACTGAGGACAAACCCTCCATCCCTATGCATACTTCTTACAAGTGGCATTGCTATTTTAAGTTTTTGAGGAAAGGTAACACTTAGAACATCTAGGTATTAGCCACTCTGAGGAGCAACACTTGGCCTGCAGCCCACTCTCCAAAACTGCCCCTTCCTCTACAAATTGGAAGTAGTCTTTGTGTTGCTCCAGCCAAGATGCAGGCTGGCTTATTGCATCTCCCTGGTCCAGACTCAGCCTGTCCTGTGTCCAGGGAACTGCACTATGTCTATTTATCTTTGATTTACAGTTTTGATATAGGACTCAGTGGAAAAAATGAGCATGAGGGAAGTAGATGATTTGGCAGCGGTAGTTTGTGCTGAGAGAGATTTGTAAGTGATAAATGATATTGCTCTGTAAGATGTCTCTCATGGCTGTGGCTAAGAAGGGCCAAGTTTATCCGCATTACTACCCTAATCCAGAGCTGTGCAGGTCTCTAGCTAAAAATAGTTTCAGATCTCTACATGTTACATATATATATATATATATATATATATATATATATGTATATTTTATATATATAGAGAGAGTGACAGAAAGACACTGATGTAGTCATTTTCTACGATGGATTCGATATGACATTCAGACAATTGATTGCTAAAACCTGGAGAGAAACTGCATCAGAAAAAGAATTGTCCAAAGCAGTAAAATCTCCAAATCATTAGCTATATGCAGCTCCAACGGGACCTAGTGAAAAAGGCTTGAGATGGATCTCATCCAGGAGACTCTCCACATGGACAGGCACCACAAGTTTCCTAGTCTGGCAACACACACTGGGCAGCTGCTAGTTCCCAGTGCAAGCCTCAGGGCAAAAACCTCTCCCTCTTCAGTGTCTTTACATGTGAAAATAAGAAAAGTGACCATTGGCCAAGGAGAGCTACAATGTTGTCAATATTGAGCTGTAAATCAGAATGTGCCAAGTGTTTTGCACAAAATCACCTGTGCCACAGTGATTCTGTTGTTCTCTCTCTCTCTCCCTCCCTCACATACACACAAACACACACTCTCAGAGTTACACATGCGCACACATCCACAGAGGCACAGGCACAAACGGAGTTATACACACGTACACTGGACAGCTTCTGCAAGGCAGGGCCCTGGGTGAACTCTGCTTCGCACTTCCTGGAAGCATGCCCAACCTTTTAAGGCCAGCTCTGAGCTCCAATTGTCGGACTTACTTCAGAAGGCCTGCAGACAGGGCACCAGCCACTCTCTGATATGCCAGAGGCCTAGGCCACGCCCAGAACACCTGCCAGCAATATAATTGGCCAGTGTGCTAGGACACGCCCAGGAGTGTCAAGGCCCCTAGTCAGTGATTGGACAGCAACATTGAGTACCGCCCACAGGGCCCTGCAGCACGCTCATTGGGCAGACTCTGGAAGGCCGGCCCACCAGCCTCTTCTGCTGGAAAGAGATGAGATTTTAAAAACCTCCTACACTGTGTTCATTGATGACAGGTTCAAAGCTGGCTTGTAGAGATTTTAAGGCAGCAGCTCTCATGCCCACAGACCCCAGACAGCCCCAGCCTTCACCATATGCTGTACTATCAGACCTGACAGTAATGTGTGTGTGTGTGTGTGTGTGTGTGTGTGTGTCTGTCTGTCTGTCTGTGTCTGTGTGTGCTCAGAGTTCACCTATAGTAGTCTCAGAGCATGGTTGAGAAGGTAGCCAGCCTCACCTGCAACTTATGTACAGAGAACCTAGCGGGTAGGGCAAGCCAGCTAGCCCAGATTCTGGCTAAGCAATAATGCACATGCAAAGGGAATCTCATGTCTCCCTCTCCTGAGTTCCCGATTCAATCTCATGCCTCACTATCATCCAAAGACTGCCAACAGTCTAAGCTAGGGCAACCCTCAGAATTCAAGGGCAGGAGCCTGTCCAGTCACGTTTGGCAGCCTACTCAGCCTCCAGACTTTCAGTCCACTGCTCTGGGCAGCAGATTACAAGCCCAGAATGAACCCAGAAAGAACTTTGTTTCAACATAGATGGGAACTGTGTTTGACCAAACAATAGTGGATGAACCCGGCCCCTCACACCTACCCTTTGGGTCCAGTTAAGGCAATTGCACCTGTGGCCTCACAATCCCTGATCATGGTGTCCTGGTGTCCACACATCACACTCAGAGAGATGCCCAGAAGTAGGTATCCATGAGTGTCCCATACAAAGTCGCTTTGCTTGCAGGAAGCACAAACTCCCAGGGCTCTTGCTATGGAGAGACAAAAGCAAAAAGGATGCCTCCATTGGTTGAATTAGGAGCTTCCAGTGGAGATCACAGCCAGGCCCCTCACCTGAGGGCCTGGCTGCTGTTAATAAAGGCAATTGGAAACACCTGTTACAACTTGGGACCTGAGGACATACTCAGGAATCCCTCCAGGAGTAGCAGGCTGGCAGAACTCCTGACCCCGGGATAGCTGTGCTCCTAGTTGGTAGGTCCTTCAGGCCAGAGGTGAGAATATTCCCTAGATACAAGAACGAACTTCAGGTTTCAAAATGAATTGAAACCCCAGAAGGCACTTGGAAAGACATTTCACAGCCATGAAAACACCCTGTTTCTGAATCCTGGAAGCTTCCGTTTTTCATGGAAAATCTAGATACTGGTGTGGACATCAGTACCACAGATCCTTTACATTCGGCCCAATAGAGGGAAAGCATGATGTGTGTGCCAGAGGGATAGAGTTTCACTTCTCTTGACCTGGGTTCTCATGCAATAAGGACAAGGATGTGGTGCAGGAAATTGAGGAGGGCTGCATTTAGGCTGAGTGTCAGCCACAGGGCCCTGGAGAATTAGAGTCAATCACAGAGGGCCTGGACAGCTGCAGCTGGAGATGGACATATGCCTGTTACCTGCAGCAGGAACGCTGTCTCTTAAGTTCTCCTCTGAACTTCGCCATATGCATGAGACTAACTAATGCAAAGGGTAAAGAAAGGAAAATTTCAACACCAGGAAGACCGAGTTCACGATGCATGCACTGACTTCCACGAAGGGTCCAGGGAAGAAGGCACGTAGACACAGTCGGAGAGACAGAATGACAGTGACTGAAATGGACAAATTCTGGCCCTGTGTTGCTCAGTGCAAGAGCACTGAAGACAAACCCTCCATGCCCATGCATACTTCTTACAAGAGGCATTGTTATTTTATGTTTGTGAGGAAAGGTTACCCTTAGAACATCTAGGTCTTAGCCCACTCTGATAAGCAACACATGGCCTGCAGCCCACTCTCCAATACTGCCCTCGCCTCTCCAATTTGGAAGTAGTCTTAGTGATGCTCCAGCCAAGATGCAGGCTGGCGTATTGCAGCTCCCTGGTCCAGCCTCAGACTGTCCTGTGTGCAGGAAACTGCACTATGTCTATTTCTTCTTTGATTTACAGTTTTGGGATAGGATTCGGAGGACAAAAAGAGCAAGAGGGAGGTAGAGGATTTGGCAGCGGTAGTTTGTGCTGAGAGAGAATTGTAGAGTGATAAGAGGAATATGAATGGCTTTTTGAGATGACTCTAATGACTGTGGCTCAGAAGGGCTAGGTATATCCGCATTACTATCCTAATCCAGAGGTGTGCATGTCTCTAGCTAAAAAATATTTTCATATCACTACTTGTTACACACACACACACACAGACATATATATATATATATATATATATATATATAGAGAGAGAGAGAGAGAGAGAGAGAGAATGATGTAGTCATTTTCTACAATGGATTCTATATTACATTCAGACAATGGATTGCTAAAACCTGGAGAGAAACTGTGCATCAGGAAAAGAATTGTCCAAAGAAGTAAAATCTCAAAATCATTAGCTATATGCTGCTACAACGGGACAGAGCGAAAAAGGCTCGAGAAGGAACTCATCAAGGAGACTCTCCACATGCACAGTCACCACAAGTTTCCTAGTCTGGCAACAGAAACAGTGCATCTGGTAGTTCCCAATGCAAGCCTCAGGGCAAAAACCTCTCCCTCTTCAGTGTCTTTACATCTGAAAAGAAGAAAAGTGACCAAGGGCCAAAGAGAGTTACAATGGTGTCAATATTGAGCTGTAAATCAGAATGTACCAAGTGTTTTGCAAAAAATATCACTTTATTATATACTCTGAGTGATAATGGCATGGAAATGAGGAGACAGAGTATGGCTTGTGTCAGAAAGACTTACAAGCTGAGGTTCCAGTAGCCTAGGTGAAATCGCCAACACAACATGCCAGAGCTCAGCAGTGCTCTGGTAACTCTCTTTGTATATCTGGGCCTGTCAGTAAAATAAGTATATAAGTAAAATATTAATGAGTGAAGACAGAGTGTGTGAGAGCATGTGAGAGTTAGAGACAGAGGAGAGAAGAGAAATAGATGAGTTGGAAAGAGACCAGAATTCAAAAACCTCCTACACTGTGTTCATTTTGACAGGTTCAAACCTGGCTTGTAGATATCGTAAGACAGCAGCTATATGCTATATGCTGCTACAACGGGACAGAGCGAAAAAGGCTCGAGAAGGAACTCATCAAGGAGACTCTCCACATGCACAGTCACCACAATTTTCCTTGTCTGGCAACAGAAACAGTGCATCTGGTAGTTCCCAATGCAAGCCTCAGGGCAAAAACCTCTCCCTCTTCAGTGTCTTTACATCTGAAAAGAAGAAAAGTGACCAAGGGCCAAAGAGAGCTACAATGGTGTCAATATTGAGCTGTAAATCAGAATGTACCAAGTGTTTTGCAAAAAATATCACTTTATTATATACTCTGAGTGATAATGGCATGGAAATGAGGAGACAGAGTATGGCTTGTGTCAGAAAGACTTACAAGCTGAGGCTCCAGTAGCCTAGGTGAAATCGCCAACACAACATGCCAGAGCTCAGCAGTGCTCTGGTAACTCTCTTTGTATATCTGGGCCTGTCAGTAAAATAAGTATATAAGTAAAATATTAATGAGTGAAGACAGAGTGTGTGAGAGCATGTGAGAGTTAGAGACAGAGAAGGAGAGAAGAGAAATAGATGAGTTGGAAAGAGACCAGAATTCAAAAACCTCCTACACTGTGTTCATTTTGACAGGTTCAAACCTGGCTTGTAGATATCATAAGACAGCAGCTCTCATGCCCACAGAACCCAGACACGCCCATCCTTCACCATATTCTGTACTACCAGAACAGACAGTAATATGTGTGTGTCTGTCTGGCTGTATGTGTGTGTCTGTGTGTGCTCAGAACACACCTATAGTAGTCTCTGAGCATGGGTGTCAAGGTAGCCAGCCTCACCTGCAACTTATGTACAGAAAACCTAGCTGGTTAGGGAAAGCCAGCTAGCCCAGATTCTGGCTCAGCAAGAATGCAAATGCAAAGGGACTCTCACGTCTCTCTCTCTTGAGTTCCCGATTCAATCTCCTGCCTCACTATCATCCTAACACTGCCAATGGTGGAAGCTGGGGCACCCCTCAGAATTCAGGGGCAGGACCCTGTCCAGTCACGTTTGGCTGCATACTCAGCCTCCAGGCTCGCAGTCCACTTCTCAGTGGACAGCAGATTACAAGCCCAGAAAGAGCTGTTTCTCAACATAGATGGGAACTGTGTTTGACCAAACAATAGTGGATGAACTTGGCCCATTACACCTCCCATTTCGGTCCTGCTAAGGAAAATGCTCCTGTGACCTCACAATCTTTAATCATGGTGTCCTGGTGTCCACACATCACACTCAGAGAGATTCCCAGAAGTAGGCATCCATGAGTGTCCCATACAAAGTCGCTCTGCTTGCAGGAAACACAAACTCCCGGGCCCTTGCTATGGAGAGACAAAAGGAAGATGGATGCCTCCATTGGCTGAATTAGGAATTTCCAGTGGAGATCACAGCCCCGCACCTCACCTGAGGGCCTGGCTGCTGCTAATAAAGGCAATTGGATACACCTGTTACCACTTGGGACCTGAGGACATAATACTCAGGAATCCCTCCAGGAGCTAGCAGGCTGGCAGACCTCCTGACCCCAGGATAGCTGTGCTCCTAGTTGGGAGGGCCTTCTGGCCAGAGGTGAGAATATTCCTTAGATACAAGAAAGAACTTCAGGTTTCAAAAGTATTTGTTCCCCAAGAGGCACTTGGAAAAGACATTGCACAGCCATCAAAAGACACTCTTTCAGATCCCTGAAAGATGCCAGCCCCTTGCCAAGACACACACCAATCTGCCCATAGCCCCTTGGCCAGGCCGACCTGCACCTGCTTTGGCCTCCACTCCCCTCTCCTCTCCTCTGCACTTTGCTTCTCTCCTTTGTTCTCTCTTCCGGGTGCCCTGCTCAACAGCTCCAGCACTTGTGATGGTTCTCCAGTGACAGCAGTTTGCAACACCTTCCACCCCCTCCCTGCCACTGATGTGACCCAGCTCACAGGCTCTCCGGATCACCCCACCCACACTCCCACAACACATTCCCTGGTTCAGCCCCTCTGCCCTATTCAGCCAAACCGCCCCTTTGCAACCTACCTATGAGTCCTTGTTTGTCTTCATCATTCAAGGAGAGATCTCCTTTTGTACTTAGCTTGGTTGACTGGTGGTTGGATGGATGGATGGATGGATAGCTGGATGGATAGCTGGATGGGTGGATGGATGGATGGACAGGTCAATGGATTGGTTTTGTAGAGGCAGAGTACCATCTAGGGGTACTTGTGACCATTGGTGTCAGTGCCCTAGTCTATGTCAAATGGAAAACATGAATGAATTCATCAATGCCTGGTTACCGTTCCTGCTTCTGACCTGCTTGTCACGTGTTGGCAGTTCCAGCTAGCTATCTACAAAAGAACAACATTCCAGCGGCTGACCTCCCACATGCAGCGTTGCATCCCCTGCCAATTCTCCCCCTAGCCATCTAATTCAGACTGAGACTTGTATCAGACTTTCTGACATACCCTATATACATTTTACACAATTTTGAAGCAGCTTATTTCCCTTCACGCTGCTGGTTTTTCATAGACTGATCCTGAGTAATTCATAGACGTTACAGACTGTTGCCTTGAGGACTATACAATGCCAAATATCCCCTCTGTTTGGTGGGTCATGCCTCCCGCTTCCCCCTCATTATGTACCCTTGCACCTTTCCCCACCCAAACAGGGAATGCTCTTTTACACACCAATCCTTCCATTCACACCACACTGGCTTTTACTTCTCCCCTACTTGTCTCTTCCTATTTTGTTATATCATTTAGGCTTATGTCCAAAAGGTTTCTGCCCCATGATAGTCTTTTATAGACTTTGTACATCTTATGCTATTACTAGGTAGAAAGATAGAAAAGATGTAGAGATATTGTGAAGAGATGGTTGAGCAGGCTGCGCTTAAACCTATGAGATGAGTCTCTCCAGGTAAGTCTCTCTCTCTAAAGAGGGGTTGAGCACAGGAGGACGCATAAATCTCACAAGGTTGGCAGCCATTTAAGCCTTCCCTCCCCCACAGAACGTCCTACATCTTCCCATCTGAGCATGACATTCCTCTAAAACATTTAAGCCTGCTCCATTCCATTTTTCTTTACTGTGTCCATTTAGATATAAAGGGATAGGAGGAGATGTTGCTGAGGACTTATTCTGATGCAATCTCCGCCCCCAGGTTTTTCTATGCCCCGCTAAATCCTAGCGTGCCCCCTTTCAACCAATCCTGGCTCCGCCCCCAGGTTTTTCTATGCCCCGCTAAATCCTAGAGTGCCCCCTTTCAACCAATCCTGGCCCTACACGTCACGCCTGGTTGTCGCCCAATAAAAAGCCCCCTCACCCCTCCCCTCGCTCTCTCTAGGCTCTCGGCTCTCCCTCTCTGAGATTTGTGTACCCCTTTGCTCTGGACGTCCGCTCTCTTCTCCATGGTGCAGCCCGACACCAGAAGGCCTCTACAACAGAAGGAGGTGGAGGAGGAGGAGTAGGAGGAGGAGGAGGAGGAAGAGGAGGAGGAAGAAGAGGAGGAGGAGGAGGAGGGGCAGGAGGGCAGCTGCCAGTAGGCAACGGGATATAATAGATGCCTCGTTTATGGAGGCATGTGTCCAAGCAGGCACCCACCAACTCTCAGGGGCAGCTCAGGGCACCCAGTGACCTGGTGTGGGTATCTCTGGGGCAGGGATTGTCAGTCAGTCAGCAAGACTGTGTGTCAGTGCACATGGTGGGACAGGGGCCTGGCAGAACTTGATCCCCAGCCCTGGGCTGTGAGATGCCAGCCCCTTGCCCAGACACACACCAATCTGCGAATAGCCACTTGGCCCGGCCGATATGCACCGGCTTTAGCCTGGGGCTCTGGCTCTGGTGGTTGGCCACGACCCCTCAGGTCAAGTTCAGGGTGGGGGTCATGGCTGCTGGTCAACTGGATGGGCGGGGTCCCCGTGGCCTAGCAACCACAGGAGCCCTCTGTGATGTCCTAGCCCCTGGCATTCTGTGCTGGCCACACTGGCACTGGGCAGCTCAACTGCCCTGCCACTAGGTCAGCAGCAGAGCCCAGACGCCTGGGCCCTGGCACAGAGGGACGGAAGGATGGGAAGACAGTGCTGACTGATGAGGGACCTCAGGGCTGGCAGCCAAGAAAGACAGGTGGAGGTGTGGCCAGGATCCAGGGAGCCCAGGACAGAGCTGCCTGCATGCCTGCCTGCCTTCCTGGATGTCTGTATGCTGCCTTTGTCCAGGTAGGTTTCTCAGGTCCCTTCCACTCCTGTCCTCTCCTGTCCTCACCATCCACTCCTCTCTCCTCTTGTCTGCACTTTGCTTATCTGCTTTGTCTGTCCTCACTTCCGGGTGCCCTGCTCAAAAGCTCCAGCACTTGTGACGGTTCTCCAGTGACAGATGTTCGCAACCCCTTCCAATGCCTCCCTGCCCCTGATGTGACCCAGCTCACAGGGTCTCTGGCTCACCCCACGCACACCAATAACCCCCAATTCATTTGCTGGTTCAGCCCCTCTGCCCTATTCAGCCGAACTGGCCCCTTTGCAACCTACCTATGCATCGTTCTTTGTCTTCACCATTCAAGGAGAGAACTCCTTTTGTACTTAGCTTGGTTGACTAGTGGATGGATGGATGGATGGATGGATGGATGGATGGATAGCTGGATTAATAGCTGGATGTGTGGATGGATGGATGGACAGGTCAAGGGGTTGGTTTTGTAGAGGCAGAGTACCATCTAGGGGTACTTGAGACCGTTGGTGCCAGAGCCCTAGTCTATGTCAAATGGAAAACATGAATTCATCACTAACAAAAATGAATAACCACCTAAATAAATAAATAAATATAAACTGCGTTAAAAATACATGGCGGCTTTGCTTTTCTGCATATGGTATGCTGTGAGGATCTTAACAAGGAAAGCATTGTCCTGAGTAGCCCCTTTGAAGTAGTGGAATATTTCATTTTCCTTTTTCTTTTTTTACTTTCCATTTTCTTGATTATTTATTGGAATAAAAAGACAGGAATTGAATGGGAAGGGAGGGATAGAAAGTTTGAGACACAGAGAGAGACAGCTGCAGCACTTCTGCATCTCTTGTAAAGATTTCCCCAGGAAGGTGGGGACCAGGGTCTTGAAGCCCAGTCCCCCTGCATTGTAACATGAGTGATTAACTGGGTGTGGCACCACCTGGTACCCTTGATGGGACACTGTTCTTAGCAAGGAATTGAAATTTTCGTGGCAAGGTAATAAATAAATAAATGAAGAAATAAATAAAAGTGCATTGACATTAACTCAGTGGAAACACACAGGGACATATACATCTCTGTTACCTGTATTACTTATTGATTGATTGATTGATTGATTGCCTCAAGGGGTTATTGCCACAGCTCAGTGCCTGCTCCACTAATAATCCACAGCTCCTGCACTCCATTTGTTCTCCTTTCGCTGCCCTTGTTGCTTGGTCACTGTGGTGGTTATTGTTGCTGTTGTTGTTCTTACTGATACTTGCATTGGACAGAGAGAAAAGGAGAGAGCAGGGGAAATACAGAGTGGGAGAGAAACATAGAGCCCCGAAAGACCTGCTTCACCCCCTGTAAAGCGACTCCCCTGCAGGTGGGGGTCTGGGCACCACACCCCAGTCCCTTCCACCTGCCCCCTCTTTTCGTGAGCGCCACAAGCCCTTAACCCTCTGACATACCGCCAAACCTCCCTGCATTTACTTTTTAAGGCATATGTGACCTGCCTCGTTTTGAATCCTCATTATCTTGAGGATCAGTCCGGGAGACAGTGTCATGACACGACACACAGAGATATCTGGTATCAGAGATCACCTGGAACAGCAGCTGGGGCTCTAGTGCCAGGGCAGGAGCAACTCCCCATCCACCATCCATGGAGTCCACCTGCCTGCATTTTGGTCCTTTTCCCTCCAAAAAAGGTTTTTCACTTTTTTCACTGAGAAACAGGCAGCAGACAGGTTACCCAGGCAGGGGAAAAAAATAAATAAAAAGCTTTCATTTTTCTTTTTTTTTTGAACAGTAACGAATGACCATCCTCTGGGAAGTACAGGTTTTGATCCTGAAAACTCTGTCTGTCTGTGTCCTAGTGCACTGAAAGAACCACTAGCCCAGCCAGATCTCACGCTCTGATGGGGTGCTTTTGCTAGTCAAAGGTCTGCACAGCGCACTAGGGATTGGGCGGCCTGAGACCCAAATGTTATATTGTAGATGGACTGTTTGCTGTACTTGCTCCCCAGGACATTGGACTGTCTCAAATCCCTCCCTTACAGCATGAAAAAAAGACTGTTGACAACCTTCGAGAAAATGGAGTGGGGGCGAGGGGAGCTGGTTGCATGTCTGCGCTGCTCAAGCCCAGGTGTCTGTGGGGTGCCGTGTCAGTGGTTGTAAGGGTGCTAGGGGGCAGAAGGATACTGTTTCAGAGGCAGCTGCAGGCAGGAGAGCCCGTGAGTGTGTGCAGGGCTGTGTGTGGGTGTGGTGACAGGGGGTTATGGCAGGTCCCCCTGCTGGATGGATAGAAGGCAGCTGGGCTGGCCCTGGGTCCCCAGGGCTGAAGGGCAGAAGTAGGGTGGCAGTAAAGTATCGCAGGGAGGCACACAGTAGATGTTAGTTGGGGAGGTGGGGAACAAAGGGAAAGGGGAAAGGGGGCATCCCTGAGTAGGTTTCTGGACTATAGAGTGGGGGGAGCTGGAGGCATGGAAGGTCCCAGGAACCAAGGACTGTCAGGAACAAATTCCTGCACCCACCCACTGGATAGAAGCTGCAGTAGCCAGAGCAGCAGCCCTGGCTTGCCTAGGCCAAGGGCCCTGAGTGAGTCCCTCTGATTATGAGGAAGAGGAGGAGGATGTGGAGGAGGAGGAGTAGGAGGCGGATGAGGAGGAAGAGGAGGAGGAAGAAGAGGAGGAGGAACAGGAGGAGGAGGAGGGGTAGGAGGGCAGCTGTCAGTAGGCAACGGGATTAATAGAGGCCTCCATTACGGAGGCATGTGTCCAGGCAGGCACCCACCAACCCTCAGGGGAAGCTCAGGGCACCCAGGGACCTGGTGTAGGTGTCTCTGCGGCGAGGACTCTCAGTCAGTCAGTAAGACTGTGTGTCAGTGCACATGGTGGGACAGGAACGTAGCGGAACTTGGTCCCCAGCCCTGGGCTGTCAGATGCCAGCCCCTTGCCCAGACACAGACCAATCTGCCCAAAGCCCCTTGGCCCGTCCGAACTGCACCTGCTTTGGTTGGGGCTCTGGCTCTGGTGGCTGGACACCACCCCTCAGGTCAACTTCAGGGTGGGTGTCATGGCTGCTGCTCAACTGGATGGGCGGGATCCCCATGGCCTAGCAACCACAGGAGCCCTCTGTGATGTCCTAACCCCTGGCATTCTGTGCTGGACACACTGCCAATGGGCAGCCTAACTGCCCTGCCACTAGGTCAGCCAGCAGCGCCCAGACGCCTGGGCCCTGGCACAAAGGGACGGAAGAATGGGAAGACAGTGCTTACTGACGAGGGACCTCAGGGCTGGCAGCCAAGAGAAGACAGGTGGAGGTGTGGCCAGCATCCAGGGAGCCCAGGCCAGAGCTGCCTGCACGCCTGCCTGCCTTCCTGGATGTCTGTATGCTGCCTTTGTCCAGGTTGGTTTCTAAGGTCCCCTCCACTGCTGTCCTCTCCTGTGCTCTCCTGTCCTCACCATCCACTCCCTTCTCCTCTCCTCTGCACTTTGCTTCTCTCCTTTGTCTGTCCTCTCTTCCGGGTGCTGTGCTCAACAGCTCCAGCATTGTGATGGTTCTCCAGTAACAGCTGTTCGCAACCCCTTCCACCCCCTCCATGCCCCGGATGTGACCCAGCTCACAGGGTCTCTGCCTCACCCCACCCACACCCACTCCCACCAACACATTCCCTGGTTCAGCCCCTCTGCCCTATTCAGCCGAACTGGCCCGTTTGCAACCTACCTCTGCGTCGTTGTTTATCTTCACCATTCAACGAGAGATCTCCTTTTGTACTTAGCTTGGTTGACTGGTGGATGGATGGATGCATGGATGCATGGATGGAGGGATGGATAGCTGGATGGATAGCTGTATGGGTGGATGGATGGATGGACAGGTCAATGGATTGGTTTTGTAGAGGCAGAGTACCATCTAGGGGTACTTGAGACCGTTGCTGACACAGCCCTAGTCTATGTCAAATGGAAGACATGAATTCATCAATAACAAAAATGAATAACCACCTCAATAAATAAATAAATATAAATACTGGGTTAAAAAATACATGGCATCTTTGCCTTTCTGCATATGGTATGCTGTGAGGTTCTTAACAAGGAGAGCATTGTCCTGAGTAGCCCCTTTAAAGTAGTGGAATATTTCATTTTCCTTTTTCTTTTTTGACTTTCCATTTTCTTGATTATTTATTGGAATAAAAAGACAGGAATTGAGAGGTAAGGGAGGGATAGAGAGTTTGAGACACAGAGAGAGAGAGCTGCAGCACTTCTGCACCACTTGTAAAGATTTCCCCCAGCAGGTGGGGACCAGGGTCTTGAACCCAGTCCCCCTGCATTGTAACATGAGTGCTTAACTAGGTGTGGCACCACCTGGTACCCTTGATGGGACACTGTTTTTAGCAAGGAATACAAATTTTCGTGGCAAGGTAATACATAAATAAATGAAGACAAAAAATATAAGTGCATTGACATTAACTCAGTGGAAACACACAGGGACATATACATCTCTGTTACCTGTATTACTTATTCATTGATTGATTGATTGCCTCAAGGGGTTATTGCCACAGCTCAGTGCCTGCTCCACTAATAATCCACAGCTCCTGCCCTCCATTTGTTCCCCTTTCACAGCCCTTGTTGCTTGGTCATTGTGGTGGTTATTGTTGCTGTTGTTGTTCTTACTGACACTTGCATCGGACAGAGAGAAATGGAGAGATCAGGGGAAATACAGAGTGGGAGAGAAACATAGAGCCCCTAAAGACCTGCTTCACCCCCTGTAAAGCGACTCCCCTGCAGGTGGGGGTCTGTGTGAGACACCCCAGACCCTTCCACATGTCCCCTCTTTTCTTGAGCTCCACAAGCCCTTAACCCTCTGGCATACCTCCAAACCTCCCTGCATTTACTTTTTAAGGCAATATGACCTGCCTCGTTTTGAATCCTCATTATCCTGAGGATCAGTCCTGGAGAGAGTGTCATGACACTACACACGGAGATCTCTGGTATCAGAGAGCACCTGGAACAGCAGCTGGGGCTCTAGTGCCAGGGGAGGAGCAACTCCCCATCCACCCTACATTGAGTCCACCTGCCTGCATTTTGGTCCTTTTCCCTCCAAAAAAGTTTTTTCCCTTTTTTTCACTGAGAAACAGGCAGCAGACAGGTTACCCAGGCAGTGGAAAAATAAAAAATAAAAAACTCTATTTTTAATTTTTTTATTTAAGAAAGGATTAGTGAACAAAAACATAAGGTAGGAGGGGTACAATTCCACACAATTCCCACCACCCAATCCCCATAACCCACCCCCTCCCATGGTAGCTTTCCCATTCTCTAGCCCTCTGGGAGCATGGAACCAGGGTCGTTGAGGGTTGCAGAAGGTAGAATGTCTGGCTTCTGTAATTGCTTCCCCGCTGAACATGGGTGTTGACTGGTCGGTCCATACTCCCAGTCTGCCTCTCTCTTTCCCTAGTAAGGTGTGTCTGGGGAAGCTGAGCTCCAGGACACATTGGTGGGGTCCTCAATCCAGGGAAGCCTAGCCAGCATCTTGGTGGCATCTGGAACCTGGTGATTGAAAAGAGAGTTAACATATGAAGCCAAACAATTTGTTGATCCATAATGGATCCCTAGCTTGAAATAGTGGATAGGAAGTGTTAGGGAGGTACTCACTGCAAACTCTAGTGTACTTCTGCTTTCAGGTATATATTTTGCAGTAGTTTATGGATACGTGTGCACATAAGCTCTCTCTCACAGAAACTGGTGTATATCTAGGTTATGGGATTTTATTAGAAAGTGAACTACCTGAGATGAAATTAGAGTGTACTATAAAAGGAAAGGTCTCACCCGAGTTATGAAGTTGAAGGGTTGTCATTCCACCACACGTGAAGTCTCTGGATACAGTTTGAGGTGAAGCATGTTGAGGTGGCAGTCGTTGCTTTGGTTAGGTTGTGATCGGCGGATGCAATATTGTTTGGTTTGGATTGGGAGATGCATACGGGAAAGTGGGCCCTATCCAAGGGTTCCAGGACTTGGGGAAGAAGGGGCTCTATAGTGAAGATGTGAGGTTCCTGCTGTCTTAGGGTTCAAAAAGACAATCGATAGTTAATATTATCATCACATTATTTGTTAATTGGGTTAACTTTGAAAAGTCCCTTTGCTATGGTTTGCTGTACAGTACCCAGTATCTTGTATATAGCTGTGCTATTGGATGCTTCTAATCTACTTGGTCTAGGCTTTTGAGAGAGTCTGCATATCAAATACATAGCCTATATATTAAAAAGATTCAGTTTGTCTTTTGAGAAACTTTTAGACATACAATTGATTTCCCCCTCTCATATTAATTAACTACTGATTTATATGTCTACATTTTGCTAGGAGTGTACATAAACACCATTCCCAACACCAAAGGACTGTGATCCATCCCTCTCGCCCACTCCCACCCCCACTGGCCCAGGAAGCTACATGTCTACCCCTCACCACTGGATTTTTACTTTGTTGCCCTACTTACAATTTGATCAGGTCCTGCTTTTAGTTTCCCTTTCAGATCTTCTTCGCTTCTGTTGATGAGTGGGGTCATCCCATACTCATCTTTATCTTTCTGACTTAGTTCACTTAACATAATTCCTTCTAGCTCTGTCCAAGATGGGTCAGAGAAGGTGGGTTCATTGTTCTTGATAGCTGCATAGTATTCCATTGTGTATATATACCACAGCTTTCTCAGCCACTCATCTGTTGTTGGGCACCTGGGTTGCTTCCAGGTTTTAGCTATTATGAATTGTGCTGCTATGAACATAGGAGTACACACCTCTTTTTGGTTGGGTGTTATGGAGTCCTTGGGTCTCCCTCCCCTGAGTTTCCGATTCAATCCAATGCCTCACTATCATCCAAAAACTGCCAACGGGGAAACCTGGGGCACCCCTCAGAATTCAGGTGCAGGAGTCTGTCCAGTCACGTTTGGCTGCCTACTCAGCCTCCAGACTCTCAGTCCACTGCTCAGGGCAGCAGATTACAAGCCCAGAAAGAATCCAAAAATAGCTGTGTTTCAACATATATGGGAACTGTGTTTGACCAAACAATAGTGGATGAACCCGGGCCCTCACACCTACCCTTTGGGTCCGGCTAAGGCAATTGCTCCTGTGGCCTCACAATCCCTGATCATGGTGTCCTGGTGTCCACACATCACACTCAGAGGGATTCCCAGAAGTAGGCATGCATGAGTCACATACAAAGTCGCTATGCTTGCAGGAAGCACAAACTCCCCGGGCCCTTGCTATGGAGAGACAAAAGGAAGATGGACTCCTCCATTGGCTGAATCAGGAGCTTCAAGTGGAGATCACAGCCCCGGCACTTACCTGAGGGCCTGGATGCTGCTAATAAAGGCAATTGGAAACACCTGTTACCACTTGGGGCCTGAGGACATACTCTAGAATCCCTCCAGGTGCTAGCAGGCTGGCAGACCTCCTGACCCTGGGATAGCTGTGCTCCTAGTTGGGAGGGCCTATGGGCCAGAGGTGAGAATATTCCCCAGATAGAAGAACGAACTTCAGGTTTGAAAAGGATTTGAAACCCCAGGAGGGACTTGGAAAAGACATTTCACAGCCATCAGAACACCCTTTCTGAATGTGGAAGCTTCCGTTTTGCGTGGAAAATCCAGACACTGGTCTGGCCATCAGTACCACAGATCCTTTACATTCGGCCCAATAGAGGGAAAGCAAAATGTGTGTGCCAGAGTGGTAGAGTTTCACTTCTCTTGACCTGGGCTCTCATGGATTAAGGACAAGTATGCTGTTCAGGAAATTGAGGAGGCTGCATTTAGGCTGAGTGTCAGCCACAGGGCCTTGGAGAATGGGAGTCAAGCACAGAGGGCCTGGACATCTGCAGCTGGAGATGGACATATACCTGTTACCTGCATCAGTAACGCTGTCTCCTCATTTCCCCTCTGTACAACGCCATATGCACGAGCCTAAGTAATCCAAAGGGCAAAAAAAGGAAAATTTCAACACCAGGGAGACCGAGTTCACTATCCATGCACTGACTTCCACGAAGGGTCCAGGGAAGAAGGCACGTAGAGACAGTCAGAGAGACAGAATGACAGTGACTGGAAAGGACAGAAATTCTGGCCCTGTGTTGATCAGTGCCAGAGCACTGAAGACAAACCCTCCATGCCATGTATACTTATTACAAGTGGCATTGTAATTTTATGTTTGTGAGGAAAGGTTATGAGGAAATGATATGACATTTAGACAATTGATTGCTAAAACCTAGAGAGAAACTGTGCATCAGGAAAAGAATTGTCCAAAGGAGTAAAATCTCCAAATCATTAGCTATATGCAGCTCCAAAGGGACTTAGCTAAAAAGGCTCGAGAAGGAACTCATCCAGGACACTCTCCACATGGACAGGCACCACAAGTTTCCTAGTCTGGCAACACACACAGGGCAGCTGCTAGTTCCCAGTGCAAGCCTCAAAAACCTAGACACTGAAGGAGGGATAGGCAAAAACCTATCCCTCCTTCAGTGTCTTTACATCTGAAATGAATAAAAGTGTCCAAGGGTCAAGGAGAGCTACAATGGTGCCAATATTGAGCTGTAAATCAGAATGTGCCAAGTGTTTTGCATAATATCACCTGTGCCACAGTGATTCTGTTGTTCTCTCTGTCTCTCCCTCCCTCACACACACACACACACAAACACACACTCTCACAGTTACACACACACACATCCACAGAGGCATAGGCACAAACGGAGTTATACACATGCATACTGAACAGTTTCTGCAAGGCAGGGCCCTTGGTGAACCCTGCTTCACACTTCCTGCAAGCACGCCCAGCCTTTTAAGGCCATCTCTAGCTTCCATTGTTGCGCTTACTTCAGAAGGTCCGCAGACAGGGCACCAGCCAGGCTCTGATATGCCAGAGTCCTAGGCCAAGCCCAGAACCCCTGCCAGCAATATCATTGACCAGTGTGCTAGGACACTCCCAGGAATGTCAAGGCGCTAGTCAGTGATTGGCCAGCAACCTTGAGCACCACCCACACGGCCCTGCAGCACGCTCATTGGGCATCCTTTGAAAGGCCCGCCCACCAGCCAAATCTGCTGGAAAGAGATGAGAATTTAAAAACTGCCTACACTGTGTTCATTGATGACAGGTTCAAAGCTGGCTTGTAGAGATTGTAAGGCAACAGCTTTCATGCCCACAGACCCCAGACAGCCCCAGCCTTCACCATATGCTGTACTACCAGACCTGACAGTAATGTGTGTGTGTGTGTGTGTCTGTCTTTCTGTGTCTGTGTGTGCTCAGAGCTCACCTATATTAGTCTCAGAGCATGGGTGAGAAGGTAGCCAACCTCACCTCCAACTTATGTACAGAGAACCTAGCTGGTCAGGGCAAGTTAGCTAGCCCAGATATTGGCTAAGCAAGAATGCACATGCAAAGGGACTCTCATGTCTCCCTCTCCTGACTTCCCAGTTCAATCTCATGCCTCACTATCATCCAAACACTGCCAACGAGGTAAGCTGGGGCACCCCTCAGAAGTCAGGGGCAGGAGTCTGTCCAGTCACATTTGGCTGCCTACTCAGCCTCTAGATTCTCAGTCCACTGCTCAGGGCAGCAGATTACAAGTCCAGAATGAACCCAGAAAGAGCTGTGTTTCAACATAGATGGGAACTGTGTTTGACCAAACAATAGTGGATGAACATGGCCCCTCACACCTTCCCTTTGGGTCTGGCTAAGGCAATTGCTCCTGTGGCTTAACAATCCATAATCATGGTGTCCTGGTGGCCACATATCACACTCAGAGAGATTCCAGAAGTAGGCATTCATGAGTGTCACATACAAAGTCGCGCTGCTTGCAGGAAGCACAAACTCCATGGCCCCTTGCTATGGAGAGACAAAATTAAGATGGATGCCTCCATTGGCTGAATTAGGAGGTTCCATTGGAGACCACCACCCCGCGCCTCACCTGAGGGCCTGGCTGCTGCGAATAAAGGCAATTGGAAACACCTCTTGCCACTTGAGGCCTAAGGACATACTCTGGAATCCCTCCAGTAGATAGCAGGCTGGCAGACCTCCTGACCCCGGGATAGCTTTGCTCCTAGTTGGGAGGGCCTTCAGGCCAGAGGTGAGAATATTCCATAGATATAAGAACGAACTTCAGGTTTCAAAAGGATTTGAAACCCCAGGAAGCACTTGGAAAAGACATTTCACAGCCATCTAAACACCCCCTTTCTGAACCCTGGAAGCTTACGTTTTGCGTGGAAACTCTGGACACTGGTGTGGCCATCAGTACCACAGATCCTTTACATTCAGCCCAATAGAGGGAAAGTGCAATGTGTGTGCCAGGGTGGTAGAGTTTCACTTCTCTTGAACTGGGCTCTCATGGAATAAGGACAAGAATGTGGTGCAGGAAATTGAGGAGGGCAGCATTTAGGCTGAGTGTCAGCCAAAGGGCCTTGGAGAATGGTAGTCAAGCACAGATGGCCTGGACAGCTGCAGCTGGAGAAATTCATATGCCTGTTACCTGCAGCAGGAACGCTGTCTCCTCAGTTCCCCTCTGTACTATGCCACATGCACGAGACTAAGTTATCCAATGTGCAAAGAAATGAAAATTTCAACACCAGGAAGACCGATTTCAGGATGCATGCACTGAATTCCAAGAAGGGTCCAGGGAAGAAGGTACGTAGAGACAGTCAGAGAGACAGAATGACAGTGACTTAAATGGACAGAAATTCTGGCGCTGGGTTGATCAGTGCCAGAGCACTGAAGACAAACCCTCCATGCCTATGATTACTTCTTACAAGTGGCATTGTTATTTTATTTTTATGTGGAAAGGTTACACTTAGAACATCTAGGTCTTAGCCCACTCTGAGAAGCAACACTTGGACTGCAGCCCACTCTCCAAAACTGCCCTTGCCTCTCCAAATTGGAAGTAGTTTAGTGATGCTCCAGCCAAATGCAGGCTGGCGTATTCCATCCCCCTGGTCCAGCCTCAGCCTGTCCTGTGTGCAGGGAACTGCACTATGTCTATTTCTTCTTTGATTTAGAGTTTTGGAATAGGACTCCTTGGACAAAAAGAGCAAGAGGGCAGTAGATGATTTGGCAGCTGAGTTTGTGGTGAGAGAGATTTGTAGAGTGACAAGAGGTAAACGAATGGCTCTGTGAGATGTCTCTCATGACTTTGGCTCAGAATAACCAGGTGTAACCGCATTACTACCCTCATCCAGAGCTGTGCAGGTCTCTAGCTAAAATATATTTTCAGACCTCTACATTTTATAAATATATATATATATATATATATATATATATATATAGAGAGAGAGAGAGAGAGAGAGAGAGAGAGAGGGCAAGACACTGATGCAGTCATTTTCTACAATGGATGCAATATGACATTCAGACAATTGATTGCTAAAACCTGGAAAGAAACTGCATCAAAAAAAGAATTGTCCAAAGGAGTAAAATCTCCAAATCATTAGCTATATGCAGCTCCAACGGGACCTAGCGAAAAAGAGTACAGAAGGAACTCATCCAGGAGACTCTCCACATGGACAGGCACCATAAGGTTCCTAATCTGGCAACACAAACAGGGCAGCTGCTACTTCCCAGAGCAAGCCTTAGGGCAAAAACCTCTCCATCTTTAGTGTCATTACATCAGAAATAAGAAAAGTGACCAAGGGCCAAGGAGAGCTACAATGTTGTCAATATTGAGCTGTAAATCAGAATGTGCCTAGTGTTTTGCACAAAATCACCTGTGCCACAGTGATTCTGTTGTTCTCTCTGTCTCTCCCTCCCTCACACACACACACAAACACACAACAACACACACTCACAGTTATACACACACAAATCCAAAGAGGCAGAGGCACAAACTGAATTATACACATGCACACTGGACAGCTTCTGCAATGCAGGGCCCTGGGTGAACCCTGCTTCTCACTTCCTGGAAGCACGCCTAGCCTTTTAAGGCCAGCTCTGAGCTCCCATTGTCAGGCTTACTTCAGAAGGCCCGGAGACAGGGCACCAGCCATGCTCTGAAAAGCCAGATGCCTAGGCCACGCACAGAATCCCTGCCATCAATATCATTGGCCAGTGTGCTAGGACAGGCCCATGAGTGTCAAGGCCCCTAGTCAGTGATTGGCCAACAACCTTGAGCATCGCCAACACGGCTCTGAAGCAAGCTCATTGGGCAGACTCTGGAATGCCGACCCACCAGCCACTTCTGCTGGAAAGAGATGAGAATTCAAAAACCTCCTACACTGTGTTCATTTATGACAGGTTCAAAGCTAGCTTGTAGAGATTGTAAAGCAGCAGCTCTCATGCCCACAGACACAGACAGCCCCAGTCTTAACCATATGCTGTAGTATCAGACCTGACAGTAATGCGTGTGTGTGTGTGTCTGTCTGTCTGTCTGTGTCTGTGTGTGCTCAGAGATCACCAATGGAGAGTCAAAAAGAAGATGGATGCCTCCATTGGCTAAATTAGGTGCTTCCAGTGGAGATCACAGCAACGCCCCCCACCTGAGTGCCTGGCTGCTGCTAATAAAGGCAATTGGAATCACCTGTTACCACTTGGGGCCAGAGGACATACTCAGGAATCCCTACAGGAGCTTGCAAGCTGCCAGACCTCCTGACTCCGGGATAGCTGTGCTCCTACTTGCTAGGGCCATAGGGCCAGAGTTGAGAATATTCCATAGATACAAGAACGAACTTCAGATTTCAAAAGGATTTGAAACCCCAGGAGGCACTTGGAAAAGACATTTCACAGCCGTCAAAACACCCTTTGTGAACCCTGGAAGCTTCCATTTTGCGTGGAAAATCTGGACAGTGGTGTAGCCATCAGACCCACAGATCCTTTACATTCGACGGAATAAAGGTAAAGCACAATGTGTGTGTCAGGGTGGTAGATTTTCACTTCTCTTGACCTTGGCTCTCATGGAATAGGACAAGGATGCTGTGCAGGAAATTGAGGAGGCTGCATATAGGCTGAGTGTCAGCCTCAGTGCCCTGGAGAATGGGAGTCAAGCACAGACGGCCTGGACAGCTGGAATTGGAGATGGACATATGCCTGTTACCTGCAGCAGGATCGCTGTCACCTCAGTTCCACTCTGTTCTACGCCATATGCATGAGACTAAGTAATCCAAAGGGCAAAGAAAGGAAAATTTCAACACCAGGAAGACGGAGGTCATGATGCATGCACTGACTTCCAGGAAGGGTCCAGGGAAGAAGGCACGTAGAGACAGTCAGAGAGACAGAAAGACCGTGACTGGAAAGGACAGAAATTCTGGCCCTGTGTTGGTCAGTGCCAGATCACTGAAACAAACCCTCCATGCCCATGCATACTTCTTACAAGTGGTATTGTTATTTTATGTTTGTGTGGAAAGGTTACACTTAGAACATCAAGGTCTTAGCCCACTTTGAGAAACAACACTTGTCCTGCAGCTCACTCTCCAAATCTGCCCTTGCCTCTCCAATTTGTAAGTAGTTTTAGTGATGCTCCAGCCAAATGCAGGCTGGCGTCTTTCATCTCCCTGGTCCAACCTCAGCCTGTCCTGTGTGCAGGGATCTGCACTATGTCTATTTCTTCTTTGATTTACAGTTTTGGTATAGGACTCGGTGCACAAAAAGAGCAAGAGGGAAGTAGATGATTTGGCATCTGTAGTTTGTAGTGAGAGAGATTTGTAGAGTGACAAGAGGTAAACAAATGGCTCTCTGAGATGTCGCTCATGACTGTGTCTCAGAAGGGCCAGGTGTATCCGCATTACTATCCGAATCAAGAGCTGTCCACGTCTCTAGCTAAAATATTTTTTCAGACCTCTACATTATATATATATATATATATATAGAGAGAGAGAGAGAGAGAGAGAGAGAGAGTGAGACAGCAAGACACTGATGTAGTCATTTTCTACAATGGATGCGATATTACATTCACACAATTGATTAGTAAAACCTGGAGAGAAACTGTGCATCAGGAAAAGAATTGTCCAAAGGAGTAAATTACCAAATCATTAGCTATATGCAGCTACAACGGGACCTAGCGAAAAAGGCTTGAGAAGGAATTCGTCCAGGAAACTCTCCACGTGGACAGACACCACAAGTTTCCTAGTCTGGCAACAAACACAGGGCAGCTGCTAGTTCCTAGTGAAAGCCTCAGGGCAAAAACCTCTCCCTCTCCAGTGTCTTTACATCTGAAAAGAAGAAAAGTGACCAAGGGCCAAGGAGAGCTACAATGGTGTCAATATTGAGCTGTAAATCAGAATGTGCCAAGTGTTTTGCACAAAATCACCTGTGCAACAGTGATTACGTTGCTCTCTCTCTCCCTCACACACACAAACACACACTCTCACAGTTACTCAACTGCACACATCCACAGAGGAACAGGCACAAACACATGCACACTGGACAGCTTCTGCAAGGCAGGGCCCTGGATGAACCATGCTTTGCACTTCCTGGAAGCATGCCAAGCCTTTTAAAGCCAGATCTGAGCTCCCATTGTAGGTCTTACTTCAGAAGGCCTGCAGACAGGGCACCAGCCATGCTCTGATATGCCAGAGGCATAGGCAACGCCCAGAAACCCTGTCAGATATGTCATTGGCCATTGTGCAAGGACACGCCCAGGAGTGTCAAGGTACCCTAGTCAGTGATTGGCCAGCAACCTTGAGCACCGCCCACACAGCCCTGCAGCACACTCATTGGGCAGCCTCTGGAAGGCCCGCCCACCAGCAAATTCTGTGGGAAAGAGATGAGAATTCATAAACCTGCTATACTGGGTTCATTGATGACAGGTTCAAAGCTGGCTTGTAGAGATTGTAAGGCAGCAGCTCTCATGCCCACATAACCCAGACAACCCCAGGCTTCACCATATGCTGTAATACCAGACCTGACAGTAATGTGTGTGTGTGTGTGTCTGTCTGTCTGTCTATGTCTCTGTGTGCTCAGAGCTCAACTATAATAGTCTCAGAGCATGGGTAGGAAGGTAGCCAGCCTCACCTGCAACTTATGTAGAGAGAACCTGGCTGGTCAGGGCAAGCCATCTATCCCAGATTCTGGCTAAGCAAGAATGCACATGCAAAGGGACTCTCATGTCTCCCTCTCCTGAGTTTCCGATTCAGTCTCATGCCTCACTATCATCCAAACACTGCCAACAGGGTAAGCTGGGGTACCGCTCAGAATTCAAGGGCAGGAGCCTGTCCAGTCACGTTTGGCTGCCTACTAAGCCTCTAGACTCTCAATCCACTGCTCAGGGCAGATGCTTAAAAGCCCACAATGAACCCAGAAAGAGCTGTGTTTCAACATAGATGGGAACTGTGTTTGACCAAACAATAGTGTATGAAACCGGCCCTCACACCTACTCTTTGGGTCCGGCTAAAGCAATTGCTCCTGTGGCCTCACAATCCATGATCATGGGGTCCTGGTGTCCACACATCACACTCAGAGAGATTCCCAGAAGTAGGCATGCATGAGCATCTCATAAAAAGTCGCTCTGCTTGCAGGAAGCAAAAACTCCCAGGGCCCTTGCTATGGAGAGACAAAAGGAAGATGGATGCCTCCATTGGCTGAATTAGGAGCTTCCAGTGGAGATCACAGCCCCGCCCCTCACCTGAGGGCCTGGCTCCTGCTAATAAAGGCAATTGGAAACACCTGTTACCACTTGGGGCCTGAGGACATATTCAGGAATCCCTCCAGGAGCTAGCAGGCTGGCAGAACTCCTGACCCCAGCATAGCTGTGCTCCTAGTTGGGAGGGCCTATGGGCCAGAGGTGAGAATATTCCCTAGATACAAGAACGAACTTCAGGTTTCAAAAGGATTTGAAACCCCAGGAGGCACTTGGAAAAGACATTTCATAGCCATCAAGACACCCTCTTTCTGAACCCTGGAAGCTTCCGTTTTGCATGGAAAATCTGGACACTGGTGTGTCCATAAGTTCCACAGTTCCTTTACATTTGGCACAATAGAGTGAAAGCACCATGTGTGTGCCAGGATGGTAGAGTTTCACTACTCTTGACCTGGGATCTCATGGAATAAGGAAAAGGATGTGGTGCAGGAAATTGAGGAGGGCTGCATTTAGTCTGAGTGTCAGCCACAGTGTGTTGGTATGCATGAGACCCTTTCTGTTTCATTTGGTTTAAATCCCCCCTGCTTAACACTATTCTATTTACATAACCACTTCATTCTATTTATATAACCGCTGTTAACAAGTACCTTCCTCCAGGGCATTGGTTCAATCCCCACTGTTTCATGATATGTTTTTGCTCCACCCCCCCTCCTTGTCACACCCTGATCCTCTCCTTGTCACACTCTGATTGTCACCAGTCACTTTTCTCTCCACCCTCTCTATGTCACACCCTGTTTCCACCCTACTTGGCAAGTATATATAAAGACAGCATTGTGAGTTTTAGAGTACTTTACCTTGAGTTTAGCTTAGCTCGGCTTAGATTGTGCTGTGTCCTGCATGAATAAAGAGATACTGCCTACAGCTCAACTATGAGTCCCTGGTCGTCTGTTACCCGCCCGTGAAGCCAGCCCGGCGAAAACAACCTAACCCGTCGAAAACGACATATGGCGCCTGAAATAAGCCCTGAAACATGGACCGGCATCAACGTGGGACCCTACCCATCCATCGTCCAGATAAGTAAACTTGGCTACCCATCCACCATGGGTTGCCTTTCTACTTATGAAGAGGTTTGCCAAAGCCTCTACTGTTTCATCATGAGACAGTTAGTCTGTCTCTGGAACATTTTACTCTGGGCTACATTTCGGTTCCCTGACCGGGAACTTTGGTTTCTTATGACCGGGATCATAGAGCTTGGGAGATGCACGGAGATTTCTCCTTGGACTTTCTGGATTCCCTCTCCCATGTTTCCTGAGGAAAAGGACTACATTTTGCTCCGGGCCACAATTTGGTTCTTTATGACCGTGATCGTAGACCTTGGGATATGCATGGGGATTTCCCCTGGAACTTTCTGGACTTCTTCTCGAATGTTTCCCATGGAGAAGGACTACTCTAATTTGAAGAACATTCTCGAGTACCCTGGCAGTTCCCAAGTATGGAGACATGTGGTTAGTTCTACTCTCCTGATTAGATTCTTTCTTCAATGGGAAGACGCTTTTAAAAATGGGTGCCTGAAGCAATCCAGCAGGAACAGTCAGAAACACCCTAAATGGAATTTCGAGGACCTTTTTGGACTAGGTCGCCCTCCGGGGATTCTTAATCCTACATGGTGAGATCTTGATAATCTGGTTCAAGTTGAGTTTCATAAGAGAATAATTTGAATGACTGAATTTTTGTTTGACATTGACTTAAAAAAAAATGCTGGACGCAGCCATGATTTCTAGAGACATCCAGAAACAATTCAAAAATTGTTTTTTCCCTCCTATGATTTCTCTTTTACGTCTTGACATGAATCTGAAACGTTTAATCCTGAAAACTGTATGAGTTAGGGGTGGGGCAGATAGTGCAATGATTATGTTAATTATTCTCATGCCTAAGGCTTTTAACCGTGGTTCTTCTGTTTACCTTTCCACATTTTATTGAGTTTAAACTGTTTTAACAACCTTGAAATGATACTAGAAAGGACTTCCAATTATAATGGAGTTATCAATTATAGTAAACTTCTAATCTGCTACAAGTTTTGTTTGACAAGTAAGTGAATTTCAGCTGTCAAGTCTTCACATGAAAAAGCATCTACTCAAATGGAAATCCCGGAAATCCATTTGGACCCCTGTTCTCTGACATCGCCCCCGGAAACCAATGAGGTGACCTGGCACGACCTGAAGAAACAGATTCACAGACTCCAAAGATCACTCTCTACAGAAAAGCAAAATTCTGGTGGCCAACATTCCCCATCGAGACAGACGTGCAGCGTTTCATCCTCCGGCATTTTCTTCTGTGGCCAGCTACTTTGGACTGACACCTCCATCGGACTTACTGGTACACACTGCTGTGTTTCTCAAAGACTAACTTCAGCCAATTGCCTTGAAACTTTATAGACCATGTCCCCTCGCCTGCAGGCTCTGTCCCAGAGGCAGAAAGCTCCCCCTCCTTATTAGGTTATGCCCACAGAGGCATGAAGCGCCCCAAGAGGCAAGAGATGCCCACAGAGGCAGGCAAACGCCCTTTGAGGCAAGAGATGCCCCCAGAGGCATGAAGCATTCCCAGAGGCAAGAAATGCCCTTTGAGGCAAAAGATGCCCCCAGAGGCATGAAGCATTCCCAGAGGCAAGAAATGCCCTTTCGCCTGCTAGGCCTTGCCCTTTGAGGCAAGAAAAGCTCCACTTGGCATCACACTGGTTATTGCTGCTCGCCTATTTTGTTTTCCATGTTATATGCCAGTTCTTTTGAAAACGCCTGTACGATATACGTTTCTGTTCACCCCATAATGGCCATTAGTTAAAAAGAAAGGGGGAATTGTTGGTATGCATGAGACCCTTTCTGTTTCATTTGGTTTAAATCCCCCCTGCTTAACACTATTCTATTTACATAACCACTTCATTCTATTTATATAACCGCTGTTAACAAGTACCTTCCTCCAGGGCATTGGTTCAATCCCCACTGTTTCATGATATGTTTTTGCTCCACCCCCCCCTCCTTGTCACACCCTGATCCTCTCCTTGTCACACTCTGATTGTCACCAGTCACTTTTCTCTCCACCCTCTCTATGTCACACCCTGTTTCCACCCTACTTGGCAAGTATATATAAAGACAGCATTGTGAGTTTTAGAGTACTTTACCTTGAGTTTAGCTTAGCTCGGCTTAGATTGTGCTGTGTCCTGCATGAATAAAGAGATACTGCCTACAGCTCAACTATGAGTCCCTGGTCGTCTGTTACCTGCCCGTGAAGCCAGCCCGGCGAAAACAACCTAACCCGTCGAAAACGACAACAGGGCCCTGGAAATTGGAGTCAAGCACAGAGGGCCTGGACAGCTGCAGCTGGAGATGGAAAAATGCCTGTTACCTGCAGCAGGAACGCTGTCTACTAAGTTCTCCTCTGTACTACGCCATATACATGAGACTAAGTAATCCAAAGGGCAAAGAAAGGAAAATTTCAACACCAGGAAGACCGAGTTCACGATGCATGCACTGACTTTCACGAAGAGTCCAGGGAAGAAGGCACGTAGAGACAGTCAGAGAGACAGAATGACAGTGACTGAAAAGGACAAATTCTGGCCCTGTATTTATCAGTGCCAGAGCACTGAAGACAAACCCTCTATGCCCATGCATACTTCTTACAAGAGGCATTGTTATTTTATGTTCATGCGGAAAGGTTACACTTAGAACATCTAGGTCTTAGCCCACTCTGAGAAGAAACACATGGCCTGTGCCCACTCTCCAAAACTGCCCTTGCCTCTCCAAATTGGAAGTAGTTTTAGTGATGCTCCAGCTAAATGCAGGCTGCCTTATTTCATTTCCCTGGTCCAGCCTCAGCCTGTACTGTGTGCAGGGAACTGAACTATGTCTATTTCTTTGATTTACAGTTTTGGGATAGGACTCGGTGGACAAAAAGAGCAAGAGTGAAGTAGATGATTTGGCAGCTGTAGTTTGTGCTGAGAGAGATTTGTAGAGTGATAAACGATATGGCTCTGTGAGATGTCTCTCATGACTGTAGCTCAGAAGGGCCAGGTGTATCCATTTTACTACCCTAATCCAGACCTGTGCAGGTCTCTAGCTAAAAATATTTTCATATCTCTACATGTTGCATATATATATATATAGAGAGAGAGAGAGACCTCTATATAGAGAGAGATAGAGACACTGATGTAGTCATTTTCTACAATGGATTCTATATGACATTCAACAATTGATTGCTAAAACCTGTAGAGAAACTGCATCAGGAAAAGAATTGTCCAAAGGAGTAAAATCTCCAAATCCTTAGCTATATGTAGCTCCAACGGGACCGATCGAAAAAGGCTAGAGAAGGAACTCATCCAGGAGACTCTCCACATTGACAGACACCACAAGTTTCCTAGTCTGGCAACACACACAGGGCAGCGGCTAGTTCCCAGTGCAAGCCTCAGGGCAAAAACCTCTCCCTCTTCAGTGTCTCAGATTTCAAAAACCTCCTACACTGTGTTCATTGATGACAGGATCAAACCTGGCTTCTAGAGATTGTAAGGCAGCAGCTCTCATGCCCACAGACCACAGACAGCACCCCCCTCACCTGAGGGCCTGGCTGCTGCTAATAAAGGCAATTGGAAACAGCTGTTACAACTTGGGCCCTGAGGACATACTCAGGAATCCCTCCAGTAGCTCGCAGGCTGGCCGACATCCTGACCACAGGATAGGTGTGCTCCTAGTTGGGAAGGCCTTCTGGCCAGAGGTGAGAATATTCCCTAGATACAAGAACGAACTTAAGGTTTCAAAAGGATTTGAAAACCCATGAGGCACTTTTAAAAGACATTTCATAGCCATCAAAACACCCTCTTTCTGAACCCTGGAAGCTTCCGTTTTGCATGGAAAATGTGGACACTGGTGTGGCCATCAGTACAACAGATCCTTTACATTTGGCCCAATAGAGAGAAAGTACAATGTGTGTGCCAAGGGGATAGTGTTTCACTTCTCTTGACCTGGGCTCTCATGGAATAAGGACTAGGATGCTGTGTTGGAAGGTGAGGAGGGCTACATTTAGGCTGAGTGTCAGCCTCAGGGCCCTAGAGAATGGGAGTCAAGCACAGAGGGCCTGGAGAGCTGCAGCTGGAGATGGACATATGCCTGTTACCTGTAGTATGATCGCTGCCTCCTCAGTTACCCACTGTACTGTGCCATATGCACGAGATTAAATAATCCAAAGGGCAAAGAGTGGAAAATTTCAACACCAGGAAGACCGAGTTAACAATGCAAGCACTGACTTCCAGTAAGGGCCCAGTGAAGAAGGCACGTAGAGACAGTCAGAGAGACAGAATGACAGTGACAGAAAAGTACAGAAATTCTGGACCTGTGTTGATTAGTGCCAGAGCACTGAAGACAAATCCTCCATGTCCATGCATACTTCTTACAAGTGGCATTGTTATTTTATGTTTGTGAGGAAAGGTTACACTAAGAACATCTAGGCCTTACCCCACACTGAGAAGCAAAACTCGGCCTGCAGCCCACTCTCCAAAACACCCCTGGCCTCTCGAAATTGGATGTAGTAATAGTGATGCTCCAGCCAATATGCAGGCTGGCTTATTGCAGCTCCCTGGTCCAGCCTCAGCCTGTCCTGTGTGCAGAAAACTGAACTATGTTTACGTCTTCTCTAATTTACAGATTTGGCATAGGACACTGTGGAAAAAACGAGCAAGTGGGAACTGAAACCCCAGGAGGCACTTGGAAAGACATTTCACAGCCATGAAAACATCCTCTTTCTGAATCCTGGAAGCTTCCGTTTTGCATGGAAAATCTGGATACTGGTGTGGCCATCAGTACCACAGATCCTTTACATTCGGCACAATAGAGGAAAAGCACAATGTGTGTGCCAGGTGGATAGAGTTTCACTTCTCTTTATATGGGCTCTTATGCAATAAGGACAAGGTTGTGGTGCAGTAAATTGAGGAGGGCTGCATTTAGGCTGAGTGTCAGCCACAGGGCCCTGGAGAATGGGAGTCAATTACAGAGGGCCTGGACAGCTGCAGCTGGAGATGGACATATGCCTGTTAACTGCAGCAGGAACGCTGTCTCCTAAGTTCTCCTCTGTACTTCGACATATGCACGAGACTAACTAATGCAAAGGGTAAAGAAAGGAAAATTTCAACACCAGGAAGACCGAGTTCACGATGCATGCACTGACTTCCACGAAGGGTCCAGGGAAGAAGGCACGTAGACACAGTCAGAGAGACAGAATGACAGTGACTGAAATGGACAAATTCTGGCCCTGTGTTGCTCAGTGCAAGAGCATTGAAGACAAACCCTCCATGCCCATGCATACTTCTTACAAGTGGCATTGTTATTTTATGTTTGTGAGGAAAGGTTACCCTTAGAACATCTAGGTCTTAGCCCACTCTGATAAGCAACACATGGCCTGCAGCCCACTCTCCAATACTGCCCTCGCCTCTCCAATTTGGAAGTAGTCTTAGTGATGCTCCAGGCAAGATGCAGGCTGGCATATTGCAGCTCCCTGGTCCAGCCTCAGACTGTCCTGTGTGCAGGAAACTGCACTATGTCTATTTCTTCTTTGATTTACAGTTTTGGGATAGGATTCGGTGAACAAAAAGAGCAAGAGGGAGGTAGAGGATTTGGCAGCTGTAGTTTGTGCTGAGAGAGAATTGTAGAGTGATAAGAGGAATACGAATGGCTCTGTGAGATGACTCTCATGACTGTGGCTCAGAAGGGCCAGGTATATCCGAATTACTACCCTAATCCAGAGGTGTGCATGTCTCTAGCTAAAAAATATTTTCATATCACTACTTGTTACACACACACACACACACACACAAATATATATATATATATATATAGAGAGAGAGAGAGAGAGAGAGAATGATGTAGTCATTTTCTACAAGGAATTATATATGACATTCAGACAATTGATTGCTAAAACATGGAGAGAAACTGTGCATCAGGAAAAGAATTGTCCAAAGAAGTAAAATCTCAAAATCATTAGCTATATGCTGCTACAACGGGACAGAGCGAAAAAGGCTCGAGAAGGAACTCATCAAGGAGACTCTCCACATGGACAGTCACCACAAGTTTCCTAGTCTGGCAACAGAAACAGTGCATCTGGTAGTTCCCAATGCAAGCCTCAGGGCAAAAACCTCTCCCTCTTCAGTGTCTTTACATCTGAAAAGAAGAAAAGTGACCAAGGGCCAAAGAGAGCTACAATGGTGTCAATATTGAGCTGTAAATCAGAATGTACCAAGTGTTTTGCAAAAAATGTCACTTTATTATATACTCTGAGTGATACTGGCATGGAAATGAGGAGACAGAATATGGCTTGTGTCAGAAAGACTTACAAGCTGAGGCTCCAGTAGCCTAGGTGAAATCGCCAACACAACAAGCCAGAGCTCAGCAGTGCTCTGGTAACTCTCTTTGTATATCTGGGCCTGTCAGTAAAATAAGTATATAAGTAAAATATTAATGAGTGAAGACAGAGTGTGTGAGAGCATGTGAGAGTTAGAGACAGAGAAGGAGAGAAGATAAATAGATGAGTTGGAAAGAGACCATAATTCAAAAACCTCCTACACTGTGTTCATTGATGACAGGTTCAAACCTGGCTTGTAGATACTGTAAGGCAGCAGCTCTCATGCCAACAGACCCCAGACAGGCCCATCCTTCCCCATATGCTGTACTACCAGAACTGACAGTAATGTGTGTGTGTCTGTCTGGCTGTATGTGTGTGTCTGTGTGTGCTCAGAACACACCTATAGTAGTCTCTGAGCATGGGTGGCAAGGTAGCCAGCCTCACCTGCAACTTATGTACAGAAAACCTAGCTGATTAGGGAAAGCCAGCTAGCCCAGATTCTGGCTCAGCAGGAATGCCTATGCAAAGGGACTCTCATATCTCTCTCTCCTGAGTTCCCAATTCAATCTCATGCCTCACTATCATCCTAACACTGCCAATGGGGGAAGCTGGGGCACCCCTC
The DNA here is from genome assembly GCF_950295315.1 of Erinaceus europaeus. NCBI lineage: Eukaryota > Metazoa > Chordata > Mammalia > Eulipotyphla > Erinaceidae > Erinaceus > Erinaceus europaeus. The sequence goes on along the minus strand of NW_026647398.1, from coordinate 2,979 downwards.
AGAATTCAGGGGCAGGACCCTCTCCAGTCACGTTTGGCTGCATACTCAGCCTCCAGGCTTGCAGTCTACTTCTCAGTGGATAGCAGATTACAAGCCCTGAAAGAACCCAGAAAGAGCTGTTTCTCAACATAGATGGGAACTGTGTTTGACCAAACAATAGTGGATGAACTTGGCCCATTACACCTCCCATTTCGGTCCTGCTAAGGAAAATGCTCCTGTGGCCGCACAATCCCTGATCATGGTGTCCTGGTGTCCACACATCACTTCTTACAAGTGGCATTGTTATTTTATGTTTGTGAGGAAAGGTTACACTTAGAACATCTAGGTCTGAGTCCACTCTGAGAAGCAACACTTGGCCTGAAGCCCACCCTCCAACCTGCCCTTCCCTCTCCAAATTGGAAGTAGTTTTAGGGATGCTCCAGCCAAATGCAGGCTGGTATATTTCCTCTCCCTGGTCCAGCCTCAGCCTGTCCTGTGTGCAGGGAACTAAACTATGTCTACTTCTTCTTTGATTTACAGTTTGGGGATAGGACTCGGTGGACAAAAAGTGCAAGAGTGAAGTAGGTGATTTGGCAGTTGTAGTTTGTGCTGAGAGAGATTTGTAGAGTGACAAGAGATAAACTAATGGCTCATATATATATATATATGTATATATAGAGAGAGACAGCAAGACACTGATGTAGTCATTTTCTACAATGGATTCGATATGACATTTAGACAATTGATTGCTAAAACCTGAAGAGAAACTTTACATCAGGAAAAGAATTGTCCAAAGGAGTAAAATCTCCAAATAATTAGCTATATGCAGCTCCAATGGGACAGGGCGAAAAAGGCTCATGAAGCAACTCATCCAGGAGACTCTCCACATGGACAGCACTAAAAGTTTACTAGTATGGAAACACACACGGGGCCGCTGCTAGTTCCCAGTGCAAGCCTCAGGGCAAAAACCTCTCTCTCTTCAGTGTCTTTACATCTGAAAATAAGAAAAGTGACCAAGGGCCAAGGAGAGCTACAATGGTGTCAATATTGAGCTGTAAATCAGAATGTGCCAAGTGTTTTGCACAAAATCACCTGTGCCACAGCGATTATGTTGTTCTCTCTGTCTCTCTCTCCCTCACACACACACACAAATACACACACTCTCACAGTTACACACGCACACATCCACAGAGGCACAGGCACAAACAGAATTATACATATGCACACTGGACAGCTTCTGCAAGGCTGGGTCCTGCGTGAACCCTGCTTCACATTTCCTGGAAGCACGCCCAGCCTTTTAAGGCCAGCTCTGAGCTCCCATTGTCGGGCTTAATTCAGAAGGCCTGCAGACAGGGCACCAGCCATGCTCTGATATGCCAGAGGCCTAGGCCACGCCCAGAACCCTTGCCAGCAATATCATTGGCCAGTGTGCTAGGACACGCCCAGGAGTGTCAAGGCCCCTAGTCAGTGTTTGGCCAGCAACCTTGAGCACCGACCACAGGGCCCTGCAGCACGCTCATTGGGCAGCCTCTGGAAGGCCCGCCCACCAGCCACTTCTGCTGGAAAGAGATGAGAATTCAAAAACCTCCTACACTGTGTTCATTGATGACAGGTTTAAAGCTGGCTTGTAGTGATTGTAAGGCAGCAGCTCTCATGCCCACAGACCCCAGAAAGCCCCAGCCTTCACCATATGCTGTACTACCAGACCTCACAGTAATGTGTGTGTGTCTGTCTGTCTGTCTGTGTCTGTGTGTGCTCTGAGCTCACCTATAGTAGTCTCAGAGCAAGGGTGGGAAGGTAGCCAGCCTCACCTGCAACTTATGTACAGAGAACCTAGCTGGTCAGGGCAAGCTAGCTAGCCCAGATTCTGGCTAAGCAAGAATGCACATGCAAAGGGACTCTCATATCTCCCTCTCCTCAGTTCCCGATTCAATCTCATGCCTCACTATCATCCACACACTGCCAACGGGGTAAGCTGGTTCACCCCTCAGAATTCAAGGGCAGGAGCCTTTCCAGTCACTTTTGGCTGCCTACTCAGCCTCCAGACTCTCAGTCCACTTCTCAGGGCAGCTGATTACAAGCACAGAATGAACTCAGAAGGAGCTGTGTTTCAACATAGATGGGAACTCTGTTTGACCAAACAATAGTGGATGAACCCAGCCCCTTACACCTACCCTTTGGGTCTGGCTAAGGCAATTGCTTCTGTGGCCTCACAATCCCTGATCACGGTGAACTGGTGTCCACACATCACACTCAGAGAGATTCCCAGAAGTAGGCATGCATGAGTGTCCCATACAAAGTCACTCTGTTTGCAGGAAGCACAAACTCCCTGGGCCCTTGCTATGGAGAGATAAAATTAAGATGGATGCCTCCATTGGCTGAATTCGGAGCTTCCAGAGGAGATAAGAGCCCCGCCCCTCACCTGAGGGCCTGGCTGCTGTTAATAAAGGCAATTGGAAACACCTTTTGCCACTTGAGGCCTGAGGACATACTCAGGAATCCCTCCAGGAGCTAGCAGGCTGGCAGACCTCCTGACCCAGGGATAGCTTTGCTCCTAGTTGGGAGGGCCTTTGGGCCAGAGGAGAGAATATTCCCTAGATATAAGAACAAACTTCAGGTTCCAAAGGATTTGAAACCCCAGGAGGCACTTGGAAAAGACATTTCACAGCCATCAAAACACCATCTTTCTGAACACGGGAAGCTTCTGTTTTCCGTGGAAATCTGGACACTGGTGTGGCCATTGGTACTACAGATCCTTTACATTCGTCCCAATAGAGGGAAAGCACAATGTGTGTGCCAGGGCGATAGAGTCACTTCTCTTGACCTAGGCTCTCATGGAATAAGGACAAGGATGCGGTGCAGGAAATTGAGGAGGGCTGCATTTAGGCTGAGTGTCAGCCTCAGGGCCCTGGAGAATGGGAGTCAAGCACAGAGGGCCTTGATAGCTGCAGCTGGAGATCTACATATGCCTGTTACCTGCAGCAGGATCGCTGTCTCTTC